>NC_051156.1:210718808-210884026 GCF_013339745.2 Dermacentor silvarum | reverse complement strand
ACTGTATATATAGTTCGCGTCGGCTAGTCCTTTGCTGAGCATCTCGTTTAGAGAACTTTAAGGAAATACTCAGAATTCTGTACTCACATACTTAACGGAGACTAACATTTGGCACACAGCTGCTCCGTAGCAGAAGAACGTCGCCACGCTGGTCGCACGCAGGAACCATAGCAGTGTGCGCACTATCTTGTCCTACACGCGAGAAAAGAACACAGAAGGTAGCGCTTATACGCAGTTTTTATCTCACTGAAAGGTCATGCATACAAGGACCCAATTCACAAAGCTTTTCTTTCATAAGTGCTCTTCGCCATTGGTTGTCCGCCTTGGCTAATAGTACGTCCAGCATAAGGATTGGCTGCATGTTTAATAACGGACAACTGTAGCGTAAGGAGCACTTTGCGAATACGGGTCCAGAAGTTTCGAAGGGAGGTGTGCGCGTGGCCATTGCTGACGCGGGGTCGTGTGTCGAGAGTGCTGAGAAACTTTAGGCGTTTTGCAGTTGAAAGAAACTATAGTTGTTTTTTTTTTTTGTTTTTTTCACTTCGGAGAGCTTCGGAGACCCCCGAGTTCAGAGTAACCACAGAGACACAGTGCACGGCTACAGTTCTTGGCCTGTATTCACAAAAGAGTGCTTACGCTAAAGCTAGTAGTAAGAGCCAGCCGGTCACTTAATAGCAAAGAGCTCTCACGAACGAAAAGTCTTGTGAATTCGGCCTCGTTGTTACTAGCGCAATGGCTGCAAAGCTTTTAGGGCGTTTTATATTTTGCGCACTCAGATAATTTTGGGTGCCCAAAAGGACCTTTGCGCACACAAAGCGCCACGCCCTTCTTGCTTTCCTTTGTACTCCTACTGATATTTTTTTGCGTTCTTTTGTAAACGCCATAATTTGCGTTCCCAAACTTTGGGTGCGCAAGATCTAAAAATCCCTTTTGCTAAATTCTGCATAGGGGTATGAATGGTGGTGGTTGGAGAAAGAGGAATAGCGTGGTTCATCACACTGTTGACGTGGATCAAGAAAGCTCGCGGAACGGCTAATGTGTGTTGGCGCTGCGCGGAAAATGTGGCGACCGTTTGAAAAGCGTTGTAAATATTGCTTACTTCAACGGGCACGCCTAAGATGGGTCAGACTCAAGGTGAGAGTATAGCTGTGTCCACAAATTCTGGGCCGGTATTCACAAACATGTCTTACGCTAAGGACTCACAATAAGCTCAAACGGTCTCACGATAAGCTCGTGAGAATAAATTCCAGCCAATCCTACGATGATGGAGATATTATTAGCGGAGGCAACCGGCCAATCGCAATTGAGGAACACTTGCGATCGAAAATCTTCGTGAATTCGGTCCCTGCTTATTAAGCCACTTCGCGTACGTAAGACATTGTTTAGCACGTACAGGGTCGACCACATCTAAGGTGAACACCTCATTAGTATTCAAGACATCATAGAAGCTCACGTTCAGTACATAATTCGAAAAATCATTATTGTGTTTATCGACACCATGATTACACATCGTATAACGAACATTTCATTCGTGAAGTAGAGTAAACGCTGTAGTTTTGCCGGCTTGAATACCAATAAGGTGTTCACCTTAGATGTGGTCGACCCTGTATGTAAGACACATTTGTGCCGCTCGGTGTGCTCACTCAACGACGGAAAGCATCGTTCATATATCAGCACACAACTTCCCTGGGCCAATCCCGAAAGCAGTGCTTACAGACAGGTGTTCATCGCGAAGAGGCCAAGCAATCCCACTGACTGGCTCGTTAGCGAACGGCCTTAGACAAGGGAACAAAACTTTAGTGTTCATCACTTTGGCGCAAGAATTCATCACTGAAAGCAGGCACCCTCGACCAGAGTAAATCCTCCGACGTAACGTAATGTCCCTGCGCCGATGCTACGCCGGATTATCCTCTATAAACTAGTCTTAGCCCACACTTACCGCCTCTGTCCCCACTGTCACTTACCGGGTCGTGATCGGCCCATGTTGGATTCATCTGCAAGCAGCGAAGGAAAGCAAGGAAGCAGGAGAGTCATGCACGAGTTATTCCAAATTCTTAAGTTTAGCGAGTCTTCGACGTTTGCCTTACGTTGCGCCAGCGCGCCTGTCGAAGAATGCTGCCGATATCTTCTGTATGCCTTTCAATTAACTAATTAATTATTTGATTAACCAATCTGTTTAGTTTGCGGAAGCAGGAGACGAGATTGAAAGCCGTGAGATCTCTTCGACAATGATCGCTGCCCCCGTCGCGTAGGCATCTAAAGAAAAATGATATTTTGCATTATCATTTATCGAGGGTCTCCTTAATTTATGGCGTTCAATGACACAAAGCTGCTATAAGAGACCTCATATAGGAAGACGCTAGATAAATTTGAACCATCTGTGCAATGGTTTGAGTTTCTCTATTGTACATTCAATGTTCTGTTTATGACCGTCTCAACATCAATTGAATAAAACCACAGAAAGAAGCAAACAGGAGTAGTGATGTTGATTTTAACGTCCAAGACACAATGCGCTGTTTACAACCGTGTTGCATCGCATAAAACAAATACCCCAAAACAAACGAACGTGAGTAATGAGACAGATTTGATTGTCAAAGAAATTAAGGTACTGTGAGAGATGTCGCAAGACCTCCGGATTAAAGAACACTTTATAAATGTTTTTTTTTTTCTGTCCAATAAAAAAAACAGTTGAGAGTCAAGCGCTGTTCTGTCTACTTCCTTTCTGTGTTCGTGTGTCAGTGCGCTTCAATTCAAGTCAAATAATAATGTTATAAATTTTGAAGGTCCATAGAGTATATATACTCTGATGTTTGGTTAATTGTTTTCTTTCGATAATGAATGCCTACGTTGCATTATAAGCAAACCGGAGAAAGTCTAGTTTCGAAACGTTCTGCCATTGGCACTAATACGCGTACCCTCCTACGAAGGGCTTTGAACAAGATGACGTCCCAAATCAGGTTGAAGCAGCACTCTGCTCCGAACAGGAGGTCGAACACCCATCCTTCGTCTGCAAAGGAGACAAAACGTAATAAACGCCTGTAATAGCTATTAAAAAAAAATCACCTCCTATCACAGGGGCCAATATTAGCGCTATAAGTGTGTTCGTTTTCCAGAGCTTGTTTTCCTTCTTTTTTTTAGCCCATAATTCGTTGTACCACATGATTCATCCCCATCTATTATTCATTGCGGAATGTACGATGTCTTTAACTATCTGTCGCTTTCGTCCTGCAGTTTGACCAAATATTGTTATCGCACGCAACAAATGTGTTAGTTCCATACAATATTGGCTACCTTAAAAAGGGGGCCAATGCTTCCACGTGGGTACTTGTCTTGCGCACTGACGAAGACAAGTCCCTCAAAAGATTGCATCCGATAAAAGACACCGATAATCTCGATTTTACAGCGAAGCATCTGTTGAAATCTAGCCCCCGTCTGCTTCCCCCCATGCGCTCCCAGGGCGGGAGGGGGAGGGGGGGGGGGTACCCTGGGCGGCTTGCATCCGTATCATGGACAGGAATGGAGACGATACGATTGGACAGGAGTGAGGCCGATTCTGCACGTGGCCTGCGCTTCTGTGGTTATAGCGTCACGCACCTTCGTGGGGAGAGGGGAAAGGGGGAATGAGTGTGGCGACAGTGCTGCAGCAATGCAGACGGGTAGGTGGAGAGGGAGGAAGACCGTGGCGACGGCACCTGTGCACGTGGCCTGCGCTTGTGTGGTTATAACGTCACGCGTGTCGGATGAGGCGGCGCAGCTGCAGCATCGGTTGCGGCAGATGCATGGGAGGTGGGGTGACTGCGGTGGCGCTCGTGTCGGCGTAGTGTGGGGCCGTATGAAAAAAAAATGTATAATTTCGTAATGTATGCAGCCCATGTATAAATACCACCCAAACATCTTCGCTGGTAATCCGTCCCCATATGAATGTTGCAGCCCCATGATTTTTAAAACCAAGCGACCCCCTATGCTGACCATACTGATAGACAATTTGCGTCGAAACATAGTTCAAGCATATTTGCCTTGCTTGTGGAGTTATGTTAAAGGATATGAAGGAATGTTAAAAATGAATTTTGTAAATTTTTACATTATTGTTGTTTATAATGCAAATTACGAATGAAGACGAAATTTGCAGAATAGCCGAAGCAAGTCCGGGGGCTTTTCAACATATCGTATGTTAACAGTCAGCATATACTCGGCTCCAATGGCAACCGTGGAGCTCCGTACATGCACTTTCTGTATAGTTTCTACCTAATCCTGTGGATACGTTATGTTTAGAAATAAGCATCCCTTTCCGTGGCAGCCGGATTTCGATGGAGGTGAAATGCAAAAACGCCTGTGTGCTTGCGTTGTATAGTGCACGTTAAAGAACGCCAGATCGTCAAAATTAATAACCGGAGCCCTCCACTACGGCATGCCTCATAAACAGAACTGGTTTTGGCACATGAAACCCCAGTAACAAGAAGCATCCCTTTCCGTGTGTGGCATGTAATTCTTTAACCTCCTTGGTAATATGCAAAAAGCCACGCGTTACGCACGTGCTAGCATTCACCCGTTTTGTGCTACGGCAGTTGATGAATTGGGATAGCGCGGAACCCTCGAACGAAGAAATGCCTCAGGTAATGAAAATAACTAATACATCAAAGCGAAGCTGTACAAGCGACTTCTCACGCTCTTCACAACTACTAATGGACTGTTTGTTAGCAGTTCTTATATATGACGATTCAACACCCGACGCCGCCTGAACAACGCCACCAGCTTTCACTGCCGCCGCCGTACAATCTCCTAGACTTCCAACATGGAAACGGTGAAATGTGACGGGAGAAGCAACAATTGCGGATTACTGGCAGTGTCACAGTGTCCACGACTGGGAAAGGATGTGAGCGTGTATGTGTGTGAGCGCTTATTATTGGAAGTGGACGCGAATATGTGGGTTAGTGGGCGCCGATAAATGTGCATGGAAGCCACCTATGACTGTTAACCACTTCAAATCTATATATTTCTGTGAGCCCATTATCTTGCAATGATTATAAGCATCTGTATGTAGTATATATTTTTTTTTCACGCTCTGTACCCCACACAACAGGTCAGCCAGTGCTGTGTAGCGCTTCATTTTTCGCCCCTGCTTTCGTCTGTTCGTGTTGTGTATATGTACAGCCATAGAGTCACTGCGTAAAGGGTTGCAATTGCGCAACATGCCTGTAAGCTGATTAAAAAGCATTTGGATGCGAACTGAGACGGTGCAGGATCACTCACTGTAGAGGCGCCTGTAGAAGCCCCGAAGGTACTGCCACGCTGAGCACCCGTTCAGAACCTGCAAGAAAACCGATCACTAGTTTTCCGCGGCAAAAGCGTTACAAGAGGTGCACCTCAGTGGCCTAGTGATCTATGGGCAAATTCTGTACGCGAGAAGGTTTCACTATACCCTTTCCCACCAATTCTACGTTGTGCGAATAAAGCTGCTGGACCCGTTGGCCACATGGGAACCACAATCGCCTGAATAATTCTGGGAAACGAATAACGTTTTCCGATCATGCTCAGCTAATCTGTCTGTTATCCGCCAATTCCTTGGGTGTTAACATTAGGTTAACATCTGGGGTTGTAACTTTTACCTGCCAAAACCAGCCAAAACCACGATTTTATTATGAGGAGCTCCATATAGGGGAGGGGGGGGGGGGGGGTGTTCCAGATTAACTCTGACCACCTGGTGTTCGCTAACCTGCACCCAATGCACGGTACACGAGCGTTTTTGTACACGAGCGCCCCCACGTGGCTGGGGTCGAACCCGCGACCTCGAGCTCAGCAGCACAAGGCCATATAGACACTGGGCTACCGCAGTGACTTGTTCAGTGTCGCGAACAGGAGAATGAGCAGCGGATAAATGAGCATTTCGTGTTTCTTAATAAAGGTTGCAGTATTCGATGTCTCAAAGCAACGCAGTGGGCTATGAGAGACACCGTTAATGATAAATTTTACTGATGGATTTTGACCACCTGGGATTCTTTAACGTGCGCCCAGATCTAAATACAGAACGGCTTTCTTTCTTTCTTTTATATATTTTTTCGTGTCTCACTTTGAATGCGGCGGCCACCTGCGGGAATCGAACACGCTATCTCGTGCACAGGAGCAGAACTTTTTTTTTCTTTTTTTTTTTGAATTGAACTAAGAGTAAGACCTTTAGTTGGGTTACAACGGTGACAGCTAAGCCATTTTACTTAAGCGTAATGAACACAAATTATAGAACAAAATGGGTCACATGATGAGAACAAGAACGAACCTAACGTCATTTAGTGGAAGAAAATGGCCCCCATATTGCACATCAATGGGTTCCAGAATCTAACAACGGTTAAGTGCATAGATAACGAGGACGCGTAAGGACACACACAAGCGCTACGCATTAGGCGATACCACATAAGCGTTAAGCGCCCCCACACAAGCGTTAAGCGCTCACGTCCTCGTCATCTGTGCGCTTAACCGTTCCTAAGTATGTCATACCAAACAAGGCCGAAAGTCCACGGTCGTCCGATTCCAGAACACTGCATTATGCATGGAAACGAAATCGATGGACTTGTTGATGCCGAAGTGAAGGTTGCTCTCGACGGATCAGACGCATTGCTTTTGACTGCATTTGATATAGGGGACCACCAACTGCCCACTCTCAGGTCATATACGAAAAGCAATAGCAAAGCCCTGGGCCACCTGAAAGTTTTCTACACAAGTCTCCAAAGACTGAACTTTAAAATATCATGTAGGCTATCACACAAAATTCAGCGCAGCAGCCTCGGCCAAGCACAAGCTTAAGCTGGGAGTGGCATTCTCACGCCGTTCTGTACACTTCATGTAGCGCGCCGTCTCCAGACTGTATACTGTGTCATGCGTTACGTTACTGTCATCAATACTTGAAAGATCTACAGAGTTTGACTTCTATTGTTGCCTGTCTCAACAGCTAACTGCGGTCATTGGAGGTTACGTTAGGTCTTTGGTGGTACTTGAAGTATAGTTTTCAGGCCATCAGCGCTTTTCATGATTTTCAACAGTAGGGGTCTAAACTCTTAGGCTCTGGTTGGGCTTCCCCGTTATGTTCTTCACCCTATTCCTTTGTCCTCGTCGCCACCCATTTTGTGCTTTTTTTTTCTTTCTGTCTTCCATTTTTCCTAACGCAGAGTCACTATAGCTTGAGGAATGTAGCATGCAGCACTTCAGGCCTACCTGTCCGCTCTTCAATTATCATTAAACTTGCATTTCTGACTCTCTGGTTCTCGGTCCTAGCTGACTGGCCTAACCTTCGCCGCACTGCATGTAGTTCCGTGAGATTAAGTTCATTATAAATCATCTGCAGCTTTACGTTAGCTTCAGTCTCCTTCTGTGAAAACTCAGGGCCGAAGCCGGAGAAGAGCACTGCGCTCTGGATTTGTCACGGTACCTTAAAGGCGAGTTTGAGGCAACTAGTTCACAGTATCGTGCTACCAGCTGGAACTTTCCTCTACGACTAACCAATTTAGATCTTGCTTTCTATTCTTTCTTTTCTATAATGATATAAGCACTGTTTCCCGCAATATGCGCAAAGTATTCCCTCGCGAGCTTTAAGAGGATTTAGAAGGATGGTGACTCCTTCTCTTTACATTCCGGTAGCACTTCGTACAGCGCGGTTCAACGGGCTGTGTTCTAACGTGTAACGTAAGCGCGAGGGATAAGCAGCCTCTGTTGCAACTTACCGCACAGAATGAGCACAAGTAACGAATGTGGGTCCTTGTCATGAACAGCATTTTCTTCTTCGTCCTTTCAAACGGTGTCTGATTAAGTAATAATAATAGGTGTCGTTGTTGTTTATGTTGTTGCTGCTGCGACTGGCTTGTACTCACGAGGGAGATCAGTCGCACTGAACGCGATAAAAAAATACGTGCAAGGAGAAGTGAAAGAGGCAAACAATCAGAAAGGAAAGATAGGGTGACGTAAGGCCAACAGCAGGCGTTCCACTCGTGTGATCGCCCACTTATGAGGGCAGCAGCTGCGTCGTCATCATCATCATCATCATCATCATCATCATCATCATCATCATCAACAACAACAACAACGACGACGATGACGACGACAAGCAAGAAAAAGCGATTATAGAGTGTCCCGCAGGTGAATTGACTGAAATATTTGGGTGTAATTTACACCGAAACGCTTAATTGGAGTCCGCATATAGAGCATATTACCTCAACGGGAGCACGCCCAGTAGGAATGCTGCGTAAACTTAGCAGCAATCGGTCAGGGTTCTGTCGGCATGCCCTCATTATGATCTACTGCATGTATGCATGTATGTAAAAGAATTGCATGCTAGTATTCTGCTTGCTATCATTAGGTGGCGCTGCCGAATCTATCATCTACATTATTTGGTTATGGAACGCTGCGGTGTGCTTGTGAGTGCGCGCGTTCGACAGTCCTCGCGATGCATCTCCTTTCATGTTATTAAAACCTTGCTTATTCAACATCGTTTACATTCTTGATACTTATTATGCTCGCACAACGTTTTCCTGTAATACTTAAAGAATTATCATTCATATCTGTAACAGCAGACACATATCATCCCAATTGCACAATACTTATTTCATTTCACTTTTCTTTTTTAAAAAAGAAAACATTGATAACAGTTTTTTCACCGCCCGATTCATGGCCGATCCCTTTGAATAGGTTGCGACATTTCCCTAGAGAATAAGAACAAGAACAAGGCGACAGTTGAAGAATCAGGCTGGAATCGTTTGTGTTGGGGCCTTGGCCAAGAATCGTGTAGCAAAAAAAAATGTCACAGTTTCGCCCTAAGGGCGAAGCAATGAATGCGATAGCAACACAGCAATGTCATACGAAGTAAGGTGAGCGGCTTTGGTAGCAATATGAATTGTAGTAAACATGAGCTGATTAAGTAAGCAGGTGTGCTGCGGCGTAAGTAGACCGACATGAAGAGAGACTCGATGAACACGAGAAGGCGCGTGTGAAACGGTGGTGTTGATGAAAAGCGCTTCCCGTGGGCAGCGCGCGTGCGAAGGGACACACCTGTAGCGCTGTACTGCTGATCCGGGCAGCATTGTGTGTGTAGCGTGCGTTGGAAAATGTGGCCCGACTATTACTAACTGAATGAACAAGCGTGGTGTGAGCGCGCACAAACACGAAGAGATCACACTGAATGACAGCAGACAACGACTGTCAAAACGCTGGCAGCAAGCATACGCCGCAGCGGGCGAAGGTACGTGCGGTCTATCGCTTCAACGGAAACTGAATGCGCCGGCGCTTAAAGGTCAGAGCCGCGTGGAGATAAGAGACGGTGCGAGCGAGCGACGAGCGCGGTTGTTGGCAGAGAAGTGCGCCCCCCCCCCCCCCTGCTCCCTCCGGCGCTGGCTTCCTGCTTCCTTGCTTGCGCGTGGGAGATTGAGTGCGTTCGCTCTCCGTGATAGCGCGCGTCCCCGCACGCTTCCTCTCGGGCATATGGCGCGCGGCGAAGATTTTATCTATAGAGAACCTCACGGCGACGGCGACGGCGACGACGACGGCGACGACTACGGCGACGACGACGGCGACGACGACGGCGACGCCGACGGCAGAAATCCGGTTCAAGTGTCCATATAATTGCTATCGCAATAAAATTAGCAGCCCTTCCCCTGTCAAGAAAATTGGGGTGAGCGAAGCTTGTCGTGTGTGTATGTGACCTTCGTGGTGATTTTCTTCCTTTCTTTCTCTCTCTCTCTTTCTCTCTCTTTTTCTTTCTCTTTCTCTGTGTCTTTCTTTCTCTCTCTCTCTCTCTTTATATTTATATTTCTTCCTCTCTTTATCTCTCTCTTTTTCTTTGTTTTTTGTCCCTGGTATGTGCCATTGTGCTTGGACCCTTTCTGCACTATCGCCAGGATCAGCCCACTTTTCAGCATGACACCACCACCACCACCACCACCACCACCGCCGCCGCCGCCGCCGCCGCCGACACTTGTGAGCCTACAAAGCTTTGCTTACAAAAAAAAATGTGGTTGATCCCTCTTATATAGGAATCGGTATAGAACACGAAAGTGAAACGTGTCTTCACAGAAGTAGTGTAATGTTTATTGCACATTGATATATAATGTCTATTGGTGTTTTGTGGCTAAAGCGCCCTTAGGCGTTGATGCACCCACGCTGACGCCTGGTGGCACGTCTCCTCCATCACGACTACCAACGTCGATGACCATGAGCAACCGTCGTGCATATGGAAGCTGCACTACGCTGCACACGCTAGCACAACGCGAAAGACGAAGCACGTAACTGACACACTAATACAACGCGCAAGACAAAGCACGTAACTGAATCGTCACCGAGTCAAATCAGCGCGTACAGCGCGTCGTAATTGCAGCCTCCGCGATCAACTTCAGAAACATTTTCAGAGCTAATTGCGGAGGCCACGCTCCGCTGTGCTGAGTACGGTGAACGCCACCTGGCGTTGGTAGTGCTTCTTGATGCCAGCGTCCCTTCGAATGCTGGCATCGAGGCGTCGTAGTGCTGAGATCACCGAAGCGTTCACTGTCGGTGCGCGTTAGTGTCATAATGCAGTACTTCTCTTTTCTGCTCGTAGGCGGCGGCACCGCCCCGAGCAAGAGCGCGGGTACACGGAGGAGTGTTAGATATATAAGGCGCGTCTGTGTAGCTCTCTGCAAATGCGTTTGTGGCGCAATGGGTTAAACGCTCGGCGATCTATCGTCGCGGACCGAGAGGTCGTGGGTTCGATTTCCAAATTTTGCATGTTTGTGGAACTTTTTCTTCTGGTTTCTTTCTTTGTATTATGTTCTATGACGTATTTCCGTGACGGAAATACGTCAGTGAAGTCTTGGTGGACCCCGGCATAAAACACTTTCGTGTTAAAAGCACCAGCTCTTCCCCTGTCAAGAAAATGGGGGTAAGCGATCGAAGGTTGTCGTGTGTGTATCTGACCTTCGTGGTGAATTTCTTTCCTTCTCTCTTTGTTTCTCTCCCTCTCTATATTTCTCTCTCTTTCTTTCTCTCTCTATTTCATTCTTTCTTTCTTTCTTTCTTTCTTTCTTTCTCTCTCTTTCTCTCTCTCTCTCTCTTTTTGTCCCTGATATGTGCCATTGAGCTTGGACCCTTTCTGCACAATCGCCAGGATCGGCCCGCTTGTCAGCGTGACACCCCACCACCACCGACACTTGTGAGCCTATAAAGCTTCCCTTGACATATAGCGGATTGAACCGCCAACGAGATTAAACGACAGTTCAGAACAGGCAGACAAGAGTAAAAAAAAATGTCACAGTTTCGCCCTAAGGGCGAAGCAATGAATGCGATAGCAACACAGCAATGTCATACGAAGTAAGGTGAGCGGCTTTGGTAGCAATATAAATTGTAGTAAACATGAGCTGATTAAGTAAGCAGGTGTGCTGCGGGGTAAGTAGACCGACATGAAGAGAGACTCGATGACCACGAGAAGGCGCGTGTGAAACGGTGGTGTTGATGAGAAGCGCTGCCCGTGGGCAGCGCGTGGGAAGGGACACACCTGTAGCGCTGCACTGCCGATCCGGGCAGCATTGCATGTGTAGCGTGCGTTGGAAAATGTGGCCCGACTATTACTAACTGTGGTGTGAGCGCGCACAAACAAACATGAATAGATCACACTGAATGACTGCAGACAACGACTGTCAAAACGCTGGCAGCAAGCGCGTATACGCCGCAGCGGGCGAAGGTACGTGCGGTCTATCGCTTCAACAGAAACTGAGCGGCGAATGCACAGCGCATAAAGGTCAGAGCCGTGTGGAGATAAGCGACGGTGAGGGCCAGCGACGCGCGCGGTTGTTGGCAGAGGAGAAGTGCGCCCCCCCCCCCCCCTCGCTCCCTCCGGCGCTCGCTTCCCGCTTCCTTTCTTGCGCGTGGGAGATTGAGTGCGTTCGCTCTCCGT
Source organism: Dermacentor silvarum (assembly GCF_013339745.2). Classification (NCBI taxonomy): domain Eukaryota; kingdom Metazoa; phylum Arthropoda; class Arachnida; order Ixodida; family Ixodidae; genus Dermacentor; species Dermacentor silvarum. The sequence goes on along the minus strand of NC_051156.1, from coordinate 210,872,124 downwards.
GACAGCGTGCGTGCCCGCACGCTTCCGCTCGGGCATACGGCGCGCGGCGAAGATTTTATCTATACGGAACCTCACGGCGACGGCGACGCCGACGGCAGAAATCCGGTGGAAGTGTCCATATAATTGCTATCGCAATAATAACTGAAGTTAGAAGAAACAGAGCTACGTTTGACGGAAATGCATTGACATCAGAAATTGGGAGTTGTATCACGGATGACTAAACAGTCTTACCGTCTCTGTGACTTTGAGCCGCGGCACCCAAGGAAATTAAATCAGGAAAATTTATATTTTATCAAAGAAGACGGCGCGGTGTTTTCAAGCTTTTTGTTCATAAAGATGAAAAAAAGAAGATTGCTGACAATAAATTTTATAGAAGCATCGATGGTCTATTTTTTCCCACGGTGAGGACGATAGACCGTGCCCCGTCTTCTTTTGGTTTCTTTTTCTTCTTTGTTTAGTATGCCTCACGGCATACCACGTTCAAAGCAAGCGAGGTGGACAAATGTAATCTAACTAAACAGAACCAGTGAGTCGAGAAAGTTTACTATTACTGTCAAGAACGTAATACATTTACCTGCAAGTAATTACATGTAGATGTCCCTCACGTAAAGGTTGTGAAATAGAGTCATATAGTGAACATAAGTGACAAACGTGCAATTAACGAATTATTCGCAGCAAAAAAACTATATATATATATATATATATATAAATTAGCGGGCTTTATATATAAGGGCGAAAACCGCGATCTCATTATGAGGCACACCGTAGTCGGGGACTCCGGATTATTTTTCACCACGTGGATTTATTTAATGTGCATCCAAATCTAAGTACACGGATGTTTTGGCATTTCGCCCGGATCGAAATGCGGCCTCCGCGGCCGGGATCGAAGCCCCGACCTCGACCTCAGCCGAGCAACGCCAAAGCCATTAATCTACACTGGCGGGTAAAAATTAAAATAAGACATTCGCAGGTGCAATTTCAATGCATGCTGATGCAGTGCACAGATGAAGGATATCGAGTTATGTAACTCGATATGCTAATAAGACTACCGTACAGAGGAAAACAGCAGAACAGTGAACGGTGACACCGCTCCGGTAAATGGGGCTACCGCTGATACACGCGGTAAACTTTTCCTTCAGTCACGTGTTCGCACAGAAGCAACGCGCACGTTCGTCACGATTCGTTTCGCACCGATAAAGACGACGAAGAAGAACCGCCATGGCCTCCAGCAGGTTCAAAGTCATCTGCATCCTGTACTTTTTCGCGGTGAGTATATGCCCCAGCCTCATGAAAAAAACCACTAGCCCAAACCATCACCATTCTGAGTATATACCGTGGACAGGAAACGCCGTGTCACAGAACGCTTCCGAAGAGTAGGCCGATCCTGAACGGACACAGAGGAACGGCGTGTGCACGATCAGACAGGGAAAGAATTGGCAATTCCTCATGCTACACGCCCGAGCTATACCGTAATTATGCGATAGTATTGCCCCCTCCTCATCATTCTACGATTGTCCGCCGAAACGCGCATGAACTCATTATCCAACTGTGGCCTGCCCGTGAACTCTCAGGCTCTCTCGGTCTCATTGTATTGAGTTCCATCAAGAAAAGTATTGAAGGACCCTGGTTCCACGTTTAACCTTTTATCTTCGTTTTCATTTCCTGCTTTCTTTCTGCGCCTGACCATATCGCTTTTCCCTACTCTGTCTCCTGCTGCTGATATCTCTTTCATGTCGTACTGGTGTTACGCATCCAAAATTATTAAGATTAAGAGCGATTTATTATGAGAGGTCGGCAAGGACTACTACGTTCAAACCTGCTACCCAGCGTTGGGGAAATGGAAAAGGGGAACATAAAGAGAAGGATGATGATGATGATGTCAAAGGAAAGGTATGAAAGGTTCACAATAAGATGAACGCTAGAAGTAAAAAAAAATTGACAGTCACCTAAGTATCCTTACGTGATTTGAATGCGGAAGCATTATGACATCTCTAATTAATTGGTTACCTCCATGATACGTGACGTCATACATTGTCACGTGTCCTTCAAAAGTCTACTTTAATCCAGCTTAATCAACGCTGCTCTAATTTGCCCCAACCTTAATTCACTTTAATACACTTTAATCTACCTTAATCCGCCTTGCTCTAATTCGTACCAACCTGATCCATGCTGATGATGATCTTTGGTAGCACTCGTCGACTCTTCTGCTCCGTGGAACATATAATGCTTTTTCATCAATAATTGTGGACGAACAAGGAACATCTCTGGAGCAAACGTTTTGACAAGGGAACGTAGTCTTCGTCATGTCAGCAGTTGTGAAAGCAAGCACCCTTGTCGGAACGTTAACTACACAGCGAAATTCCTTGTTCTAGCAATGTTAATCACTGGTGTTATGTATGGACGTTTTTTACCGTGTCAATATAGTCGACTAAGACAATATCCCAACTGCAGTCTCAAAAGCGTCATTGTTTTATTATGCTCAAATTTTTTACAGTGCCAGTTAGCTTTTCTTCTTACTTTTTTTTAACAAGAACTCTGTGCTTCTTCTTAGGTGACCAGTGTGGTCAACATCGCCGGTTACATTATTGGATTCCACCGAAAGCCAGGAGGTGAGACAAACAAATCAAGTATAGCACGGCCCGTGCTCGGCCCGCCATAGTGAAGCCTAATACGTACGGGGCGGTAATGTGGCTTCGCTATCGTGACGTTTTTTCAGGGAAGAAACTTGCTCCTTTGATTGGCTCGCGCACGTGTAGTAAAGAAGGGATACCTGTAATCACGTCCCTGCCACCTGGCAGACAAAGTGCGATACGTTGAAGCGGGATTTGCACCGCTCATTTTTGCTTTTATTTTTTTATTTAGTGCCTCTCGCTGGCCGTTTCTCCCACCTTTCTTTTTTTAAGCAGACTCTTTTATTGTAGCAGTGCTTCGTGAAATGAGGTGGATGAGCCGGACATCAAGCAATGTGTCCGGAACTTGTAGGGAAGTGCAAACGGACTCGAAAACGCATTGCTACCGTGCTCAGGGGTGCGCGCCGCGAAGATGAACGGCTCTAGGCTAATTCGTGCATGGCTAACTATAAAAGCAGCAGTCACGGCACAAACGCAAAAGCTTTTTAATGCGAATAGCATTCTTAGCCTACTTCAGCCGTTTTGCCTATCTATCTATCTATCTATCTATCTATCTATCTATCTATCTATCTATCTATCTATCTATCTATCTATCTATCTATCTATCTATCTATCTATCATCTTACGCCTACCCAGTGGCCCCAGTTGTCTACCTGCTTGCGTCGCTACTTATGTGCTCCTGGTCGTGATGCCCGTCGTGGTCGTTGCATCGCCGTCATTCCAGCTTTGTCATCCGACATTCGTCATGCCGCGGTCGTCACGCAATCGTTGTCAAGTCGTGTCGTCACGCCGTCGATTTATCATTGTCATCATTTCAGTAACGTCATGCCATCGACGTCATAACGCCTTCGTCATTCTCTCGAAGTCAATATTTCTTCATATTGTGTTGTCCCATATACTGTCGTCATTCAAACGCGATCATGGCGCCCTTGTCATGCTGTCATTGTCAGTCGCTATCATGACTGCGATGTCAGACCGTCGTAGATCGTTATTGAGTCGCGGTCGTGCCATAATCGTCACTCCACCTACGTCATCCGACTCTCGTCATGCCGCCGTTGTCAAAGGAACGTCGTCATACAGGTTTCCCAATAGAGTCATCGTCACGTACGCCATTGTTATCATACGTTTGTCGTCATCCCATTGTCCTCATGCCGTTATCTTGCCATCGTGATAACTGCATCGTCGTCATACAGTAGTCGTCATACCGTTATCGTCCTGGAATCGTCGTCACGCTATCATTTCACCATCGTCGTCGCCGTCGTTTCACGACATCGGCGGACACTCGCTGTCAAAACGCTGGAGTGAGGAAGCGCGGCGGCAGCAGCGAGCGAATTGACCTTCGTGCTGTTTCACGCGTACACGTGAACTAAGCCGCGAAAACGCAGCGCGCGGCGGACTCTGTCCCCGTCGCAGATGGCTTTCAAGATACAGCGGCCCGGGCGGGTGGGGGCGTCGTCGCCGTGCCTCCGTGCTCATTGGTGACCTTGGCAAGCGAGTGGCATAGCAAAGTGGGACGATATCAGAATATGTGGCATATAGCAGAACCAACGAAAGTCTCAGAATTAACACTACACGTATTAAACGGGACTTCGGGAATGTGGTCTGTCGCAACATTGCTCGATTGCTATTCTTGTCACCTTCGACAGTCATCGTGAGATGAGTTCCGCCTTAATTTTTTGCTGTACTTCTCCATTATTTCCGCGCCACGTTTCACAAAGAACTCTAATTGTCTTGGCCGGTATTAACTGAAACTGCTCTCACGTAAGAGCATTTCCTAATCGTACTCCGTTAGGCCCCCGACACTCGTGACAGCGTGATCCGTGATAACGTCACTGCCATCGTGGCAATGGCTGAAACCAGGCTACGGCCTTTAGCATATGGTAATAAACTGCGCAGGCTATTGCCGCCTTACTGTGCATTTTGGCTGTTGCCGTCTGGCAACAGCCAGACGGCAACAGCCTCGTCTATAGCAGTCCATGACTTTTGGGGACACAAGCACTTGTCTTTTTTTTTTTTTTTTTGATTTAGAAGGAGTATGCTTCTTTTTTTTTTTTTTTTTGGTCTGGGGCGGGGGGCTTGGTATTTGCTTCCACGTTTTATTTCTGTTGTGTACGAGCTGCCTGGGTCGACCGTGTCCTGTCTGACGGACATCGATGTAAATATGGCAAAGCAGGCAGGATGGTCAGTGCACTTTGGTTGATCGCTGCACTTTATGGTTTAAAAACAACACGTTAAGAAGCTCTGGAAGTTGGGCTAGTCAGTATACTATACGGATGTAATGGCACCGCAGAAGGCAAAAGAAGGCCGATAAAGACACGCAGCACACAAGTGACAACTATTCTGGAGCTCGCGTGCTGCGTGTCCTTATCCGCCTTTGTTCACTTTCTGTAGCACCATACAACAGAAATTTGGGAAAAGAAATACAATAATGTACGTAGTACGATTTTTTTTACTTCCCCAAAGGAAAAGAAATAAAGAAGTGCATAAACTAGCCTTTCGCGCAGTCTTTTTAAAGATGTTTTGCTCATTTATTGTTCATTTTTTTATTTCCCAGAGAAGATACAGGGCATCGAATTGGTCTACATCATGGAGACATCTTTTAATCTGATCTCCGACGTCGCAATGCTGCACACGCTTTATCGGCCACCGGTAAGGACTGTCTGGACGTAGCCAGAGATGCAGAACAAGAATGAAGTATGATCACCTGAACCCGGAGATTTTCAAATTAGTAACAGTTAAAATAGATGCAGTAACTAGATCGGCTGCGTTAACAATGATTACCTCCGCATAGATTGTCGCCTAAGTGCTTGTTATACACTTAGTAGTAATTTCTGATGACAGTGTCGGCGAAAAACACGGAGCGCGACAGATTGCATACGTCATCGCAATACTTCATTGGTAGAGATTACCAGCACAGTACTGCCTCTAGAAGTTTCGTTTGCAGTACTGTCTATATATCTCATATTCTTCAAGCACCCTACTCACATGGCCTTACATCCTATCTATCGTCACGATTTGTTCAAAAGAGTCTTGTTTTATCGTGATGTGGTTGAGGTATTCAAACTTCTGCTTTAGTGTTATTTCTTAAGGCTGCCTCTCAGGAGCCTTGTTCAACATGACAATTCAGAGGCGCCGACTGTGCGACACTCAATGAAAAACTGGCTTTCGGAACTACGCATCACCAGTAAAAAACCACAGGTTTGACCATACATACCTGCCTTGGCAAGGTGATACCTGCGCCTTGTCAAGTCCCCCCCCCCCCCCCCCCCCCGCGCGGAAAGTTGTAGAAGGTGTTAAAGGGTTGTTCGGAAAAAGCATCAAGCAAAAGCCCTTCACAAATCAACACCTCCCTCACCAGACAGCGTGAACTTCAACGCTGTCGGCTTATCTTACCTTGGGTAATGCAAACATCCTCAATGAGTCCCATATGAACACTGTAGAGGATGACAACGCTGTTGTCTTCATGACGACAGGTCGCATTGTCAGGCGCTCTGCGCCGAACTTAGACTTATCCCTCCCTTGTTCTTCAACAGCTTCTGCCACTTTTGCTTAGTTTGGACAAATGAGTTAGTGTCGACAGGCAGAGATGGTCCTAGCTTGGCTTGTTCGCTGCCACCACAGGATTTTCTACAGAAGTCACTCTAGAATTAACTCAGGCGCTAGTGTCTCCGTGAGCTACATGCAATCGTTGCAGTGCACATAGCACAGGAATGTTGGCTATTACATGAATTTGCCTGAACATCATGCATTTTGGCTTCAAACAGATTTGCCACCTTTTTTCGCAAATTGATAATTTTAAACAAAACAAACATTTTTCGCAACGATTATTCATATGCGCGGAGACGTATCGCCTTGCCGTGTTTAGAAAGCTGTATGACTGCTTGAAAATTTCGAAAGACAAGGTGTAAAAAAAAATAAAGTCATGGGAACGTCTAAATCCACAGCACGTAAGATTATGCAAATCCATGTACTAGCCGTAATTATCGTGGTAGCTAAACGATCGGAGGGCAACAGTACCCTCTGGTATTTTTGTAGGAAGCTCTATGTCGGCCGCCGAGCAAATGAAAGCACGCAACCGACGTTTACCTTCCCGAATGACATTTAATTTCTTCAAGAATCAAAAATGATCAATCATATCGGAACTAACCTCCTCCAAATTTGTCCCTGCCCCCAACCTGATGGATCGACTTCTTGGGGGCGGAAGTTTTTTTTTTTTTTTTTTTTTTTTATGGTTATTCTTATAAACATTTTAGCAACAACATAAAAAAAATGCTTTTCTATTTTTTTATTCAATACTTATCCTCTGTCTCTCTCTTTCTCAGCGCAACCTGGCCGTTCTCCTAAACCGGATGAAGATGTTTCTCAGCTGGAACACTGGAAGTACGATCATCTGCGTGGGCTCGCGCCTACTGGGGTGTCACCTCGCTTGCAGCAAGGTACTTACAGCGGATCGCGAAAAAACGTTATTAAAACATGAAAACTGGGCGCTTGCGTAAAACAAACGAGCCGTTTGTGGACATACATTCGAATCTTAATGGTGCGATTCAAATTTCAGAGCGCTAACAAATTTTTAAAAAGTCCCGGTAATAATGCACAAAGTATAAAATGTCTTCTTCCGGCAGCACTCGAAAGCTCTGTCTGGTCGCGGTGGATGATGCTCTACGCTGCATCGTTTTCTATAGCCCCCCCCCCCCCCCCCTTTTTTTTTTTTCGCGTTTTGTTTTCCTGTATATTCTCGCATGAAAGCTATCTGGTACGAATATTGCTACTGAAGTGAAAGCTTATATTCTGTGCATATGAATGATGAAATGTAGGAGAAAGTAAAATTTGAAAAAAAAATGTTCGCAATCGAGTGTTTCGCCATATATCAATGACTTTTATCATGAATCGCCAACTACTCAAGACGTTGTAAAAAGCTATGTATGGCTCTTCGGACTTGTTAAGTAATAATTATAAACGGGGTGAAGCATGGCCACTAATTATTTCCAGACAATTCACACAACTATTTCACACAAAGCCGCGAAAAAGCATCAGGGAGCAGGCTGCAAACATCAGCGTGACGCGACGCATTTGTGAAATAGCAAAGAGAACCACAGCGCCAAGCCGACAAATTATCGACATGCTGGCACTAAGATTTCTGAGATTATAGTTTTGGCGTATGTTTTCCGCCATATTGGATATTTTTTTGCAACGTGTTAGGAACACAGGTGGGCGAATATCAACTTTTTTCTAATACGAATCAAACACGAATTGTAGGTATCGAATATCGAATCGAATAGTCAAACGCAGATGCATATATTTACAGCAGGAATATTTATTTCAATGTACAGAAGTTATACTCACAAGCTAAAAAAAAAGAAGACCGGGACAATTACATTCAGTTTTAAACACATGATTACTAATTGTCATTAAAGACTGCTAGATTAGCCTCTCGACATTTTTGGAGCCTAGTTGCACACAAACTTTCCAATAATAAATGGCTGCTCTATGACTAGTTTTCCAAAAAACGTTGAGTAAACGGTTGCCAGAAAAGTTGACAAAATGATCTGCTCAAGGGCTTGTGTACCGTAGACACATGTAATTGGGCACGTTCCACGAAAAACATCTTTTGTTGTAGTGTAAAAGATAAGACTGCTACATGCCTAGACTGTCATAAACATTAATTAACTGACTACAAGCTAAATCATGGGTTGTCATATATACGCTTCGGTCGCGAAACCGAAAACAAAGGTTGTATTATACCCACATTCTTCCTGCATTGTTTCGAAAGCACTTGTTGTTTCACTACGATAATTTGCCATCCTTTGTTTCCCAGACAGGGAACAGTAACCAGAGTTTACCAATTGGCTTCTGCAATATAGTTGGTTAGTTTTAATATTCGATAATACCGAATATGCATACGAATAGTTAGATCCGCAATATTCCATTCGTATTCGAAAACTTGAATATTCGCCCACCCATGATTAAGAATTAAACAAGGATCATTGGTAACTGATGCATTTCCAGCTGTGCGGAAGAAACAAAGAAATCAGGAAATAAAAGAAAAGAAGACAAGAAGACAAGGAGTAAAAGAACAGGACAGTTGAAGACCAGCGTCTTATAAGACGCTGGTCTTCAACTGTCCTGTTTTTCTTTTTACTCTGTGATTTTTTCCCGAGGAATTGGAAATTGCACCAGTCATCAGAAATCCAACTAGCCCAGCTTTCTGCCAAAAGGATCATTGGGTCATAAAGTCGAGCAGCATTTCGAGTTGGGTTCACTTTTGGTTGTTCAGCATTACGACCGGGGAAGAGCGCGGAAATCTGGCGAGCACGGCCAAGCGCTGTGTGCGTGTTCTTTACGCCTCTCTTCATCTTCGTATTGATGAATGGACCAGAAACGATCGGTTAATAAGATATCCCAGTACTTAAAGCCCGCTTGTGTTCGGTTGTGTCTCTCTGCATTTAGTTTTGTTAACGACGATCTAACTACGGTCGTTTGTAAGCCGTGTTTCTTCATTACTTTATTACTACTTCATTACGACGGCGTCACTCATAACCCATTGTTCAGTAACGGGACAATAAATCTCACAATTTTATGGTGTAATTTTGTCCATTTCTATTCGCGGCTATTCTGCCCCCCTCCCCCCCCCCACCCCCCTCCTCAATTCCCCCATCCCCTCTTATATAACTCCTCACTATCGGTGCAGATATGGGTGTGCCAGTTTTGCCCATTGTTACCAGTTCTTCCCAATGGTGCCAAGACAAAAAAAAAAGTAATGTTGAGCTTCGGGCATATTGAACCCACTGGTTATCTCAATGTGGCTTCATTTCATAATGTGCTGAGTCATAGGCTGAGTACGTGCTACACGAGACCGCATTGTTGGAGGCACACACCATCTTTGACGGCAAGTTTGACGTGCTGTGTTTGATTAGCAATCGTAAAAGAATAGTTTTCTTTTTCTCGCAATGCCGACAGACAATGATTAACTTATGCAGGTGGTTTAAGCCAGGGATTCAACTTTTTTTTAGTTGAAGAAAAAAACGCGACAAGTATGACAGTACAATAAATGGGTGTTAAAATGCTTTTAATTAATTGGTCTCGCTATCATAACGCACACAGCAATAGTCGTACCACCTTGACTTTCTTTTCAAGGGAGTAATTCAGCGCAGTGCAATAAAATTATATAACTTGGACACATTTATCGAGAGTCAATCATATTTTGTGGCTGAAAGGAACAAATAATAAGGCCTGCTGCTACTTTATGGTATCAAATTAAATAAATAAGAAATAAAAACTTCTGATCCACCGAGATCCCTGACCATCCAGGGAAGGAGTGTACGGTCGCGATGTGTACAGTGCTCAGCGATTGCAACGCGATACTGGAATCCCATGATGCTCTGCGCTTTCTTGCGCCACCCGAGAGCGCTGGGTGATCGTTGAGGGGCCAAATGCAGTCACAATGCATCGCACTAAGGCTCTCGCTTTTATGTAGTACAAAAACGTATCAGCTCGGTGTCCGCAGCGCCCGCCGGTGGCTCAAAAAAGTGCCGGCGTCCACGTGCTCCAGATATTGCGTTTCATTCGCTGAGCATGTACTGTATACTTGCGACGTTGGGCGAATGTAATCGTGGCCCCAAGACCCTGACCATGTTGGTGACTTGTGAATTTGAAAACCGCTCACTGTCGCCCGCTATGAACGCCGGCAACGTTGGCGAACAAGCCGGCTCGACTTTTGCACGTCCTCATCAAGACTGAAGAAAAAAAATGTTCAGAAAGCCGTCATGGACTTCTACAGCCGAACGTATGAACATCATAAACAAAATGAGGATGTCTTACCTTCCATTTGTTGTTGCCAGTGTTGCTTGTGTCGGATCAAACGAATTTGGAGATGATAGGAGTATGCTGAGATGTTTCGATAAATTCTAATCATTGAGATTCTACAGTTCTTTTACCGAGTGGTTTTTTAGACCCGTACAGGTACAGACAAACAGTATACACGGATATCTAATACCAGTAATTCAGGTGCGGAAAAAAATATTAGCTCTCAGCTTGCTCCGCTTAAAAGCAGCTTTCTGTCTTTCTTTTCTTTTTTTAGAAATATTTGCCTACATTTTCGAACGTGATTGATCACATGACTGATCTCGTGCTTCTCATTATTACACTTCATGCTGTTCTTGGACGCACAGAATGTTTTCAAGTCCCTGCAATGCGGATCAATGATTGCTAACTAACTTCGGAGACATTTTAGGTTTTCAGAGTATTTCAGCATTCGTGGTAATGAAACTTTTTGTTTCGCCGACGATTCACGTGATCTCTCGCTTTTGATTTCTATTCTTCAGGCCAAGGTGGACCTCGAGTCGATACCTTACAACCGCGATACTGCCACACATCGGGTAAGCGTTCAAAAGCATTCATTCGATGTTATCGTTCTGGATGCAATTGTCAACAGCTCAAGTGCTGTGTACGTGGCCGAGTTCAATTCTTGATCAAAATATTATGACATATGTGCATATACGCATTTAGAGTTCACTAGGTTGTTATCTTTCTGGGTGTAATAAACAGCTCAAGTGCTCTGTCCACCGCTATTCTAATGCATAATAGGCGCATCCATGCAAAAGGTCCGCAGAAATCACGAATTACAAGTCCAAGAATTCTACTTGCAGTAAGTTCGCGTATACCTGCCATCGTATATATCTCATAATTACCTAAAAAGTCTTATCCTGGCGTATACGGGTTGCCACAGGCGGATAGGCACATGCGGAAATAGCGCCGCAACATCTTGCAACGCTGTCTTCCACAACTCGCAGGACTGCTGCTGCAGTCGGTGACATTTTTCTAGGTTTTGGCAAAGATATTGCTATGAGAAGAAGCGTTTCGCGAAGCACAAGAAATGTTCTCTGATTGATTATGATCAGGTTCATGACCCTGTGGTCAAAACTATAATCCAGAGTCTCTAGCTAAGGCGTCTTTCATAGTCATTGAGTGACTTTGGGACGTCCAACGCCACGATTTAATTCGATTCCGAGTGAGCGAAATGCGCTTCCCGGAGTGCTATGGGATCTATTAGGTTACAAGCAGCATCGGCCACACACATTGTGCGCTCCGCTTATTGTGTATTCTGGACGCAAACGACCTCGAAAATTTGTGTGCGTTTATGGCAACAACAGTAATGTGCGACGACAATGATTCGACGACCAACGTTTGCGAGGTCACTGCGGACATCACTGAAACCCTAATGCTTACAAGAGTGCTGATCTGGGCTGGTTGATTGAACATCGACATATTAAAGTAAACAGGGCGGATAGATGGGACTGCGGTAGCGCCTGTGTGGGGGTCTTCCCTTAGTCCTTTGCATATCAAATCAAAAACAGCGCGAGGAACGGGACAAGAAAGTGCGACAAACACGAAACTCGCGTTGATTTTTATTTCAAATATATGTACCAACCAGCCAAGCGGTGTGGATCAGAGAACAAACGGGCATAGCAGATATTCTAGTTGTTATTAAGATAAAGAAATTGAGCTGGGCAGGCCATGTAATGCGTAGGGTAGATAACCGGTGGACCATTAGAGTTACAGAAATAGGTGCCAAGAGAAGGGAAGCGCAGTCGAGGTTGGCAGAAAACTAGGTGGGGCGATTAAATTGGGAAATTTACAGGTGGAAATTGGAATCTGCTAGCGCAAGACAGCGGTAACTGGAGATCGCAGGGAAAGACCTTCGTTCTGCAGTGTTCATAAAAATAGGCTGATGATGATGATGAAGAAGAAGAAGGTCGCCGGAATGAAGTTAAAGTAAGGTTTCATGATATCGAGCTACATCCGTGATTAAATTTAAAAAAATTCACTACAAAATTTCGAGGAAAATTAACTAGATGAATTCTACACCTTTTCTTCTTTCAGAAAATATTGTTCATGTCCTGTGCATTCCAGTGCGCAATCATATTCATTTTCAAGGTGAGTGCATATGCGCATTCTCGTAGGTTTAGCGCCCGCGAGTTAATTACACATGCATTTGCAAGCACGTCTCTCGATTTATTCTGTCGTTTTCTCGTTGGTGAGTTTCACCACAATTGTTAAAGTCCATAACTACGGCACTGAGCTAAAAAATATATTGATTTCCTTATTTCTCGGGTAAGATACATAAAAAGTAGTTTACTTCCATTCAATAAAGCTTGTATAAATAACGAATGATTTGCTAATAAACATCAGTCTCCTTCCCGCAGTACCATAACCAATGAACCGATCGTTTTTTTTACTGAAGTAATGCTTTCCTAAATGGCTGTGAAATGTGTTGTACAGAATGTTTCTCAAACACATAACCAGGGCCCTTCGTTTTCGGGTGAAACCCGATCATTTCCGCTTTTTTTCAACCCGAACACGTTTTATCAAAATCGGCTTAAACCAAATTTCTCTCCGAAGTTTGCCCTTTCGTAAAGGGTAATAATAAATGCAGGTGTTACAAAACTAGTGAACGCTGCCCACCTTGCGTGAACATGTGGTCAGGATATAGTATGTTGGTGATATTATTCATAATTTGTAATCAGCTAGGGCAAGCCAGGAATAATTGGAGATCGCTGGGAGAGGCCTCCCTCTTGCCGTGAACATAAATATAGGCTGATCATAATGATTATGAATATTCATATATGAATATGATATATGATTGCTTTTCGCTAAACACTGAAGCGAAAACCGGCATATACAGGGTGTTTCAGCGAACACTATGAAAAATTTTTAAACATTGCCTGTGACAGATAGCAGAATTCTAGCTCATGAGCTGGGCTACTCGAAGAGGCGCACATTACTTGCACAAAAAATAGAAATGCATAATCGGCTAATTACCAACATTAATTAATTACGTTTTAACTAATTACCTTATGGCCCATATTGAAATTTACAAATTATAGCCGTGGAGTTCGCGAGGCGGATCCACTTGGAACGAATTCTCAGGATGGCACCAGTTTCGAGATTCCCGAACTTTGCGGAGAAATGTATTGTCATTCCAGTTACTTTCTTTAAGAAACGTCCTCTTATGCATTGAAGCACAAAAGTAACTAATCATTCCTAATTTTTTAGAAAGATACAGCTCTTCCTCGGGTGATTCATGCCACTCCGAACATGACCGTATATGCTGGTAGAGTCGAATGTGCCCCGTAGTGTCGGGTGTTTTGTAGCTTCTCATAGGTTCTATGCAGAGTGGTTGTCTATACTATATACTAGTATGTTCGGTTACCAGCCGCATAGCAGCAATTGACTATTTTGTACTCCCTGAAAGTTGGAGTAAGTAGGGAAATGAAAGTTGCCCTAATAAGGGACTAAGTATGTAACAAAGCTTTTTTCTTTCTTCCTTTTTTTTTTTTTTTTTTGTAATGTGACGGAAAAGCCAGCAACAGAACGTTTAAGTGAAACTACAAAAAAATTTAAAACAGGAAAGGTATGCCACTAAAATTGACATACTTATCGTTGATTATGTTTTTTTTTTTTCTTTTTTAACTAGAAATTAGTGCTGGTGGCAGATTGTATATTTTCGTTTATTTCTCTTTATTTACAAATACTCCACAATCTTTTGAAAGACCAAGTGGTTGGTGCATACAAGTACTAGCATAGTAACGCGTACGTTGTTAAAGGGGCCCTTAACCACTTTTTATCGAAGTGGAGAAAGGCATTTGAAGTGAAAACAGGCTATTTCAGATACACTTTGCCGCAAAATGTACTTCAATGCGTTCAACAGAAGCGGAGTTATTGGCAGTCGAACACGGCCTCCGCTGTGTTCCCGTTCCTTCTTCAATGCCTTGAACTGCGAAGGCTACGGCGGAGTGGGGCGGGGCCACAACGCTCCGCCTTCTAAATGTCACCGCGGCGCGCAGTTCGATTTTCATTATTTTGGATGCTAACGTAGGCGCCACGACTTCCGATTTTGATAGTTACGACGCGCTAAACGCAAGCCGCAAGAGAACACAGTATTGCCCCGAGTTAGCGGAATAAATAATTGTCTGCGGCGGCACCCAACACTGCGCCAATTCCCGGTCCCGGGCCGGCGCGGGAATGTGTCCTGAAAGTGTCACCAAGCCCGAGGGGTGGTTCAAGGCCCCTTTAAAGAGGAAGAGCGTAGCTCATAAAAGTGGGGAAAAAAATGACACATGTTAGATCAATAGCGTTTCATTTAAAAACATAAAAATCGGTAGGAACTCGGCAGCATTGACGTGGACATGCCTTCCGCGGTTATTGGACTGCCGAGCGCTAAAAGCACATTGTTTAAGCGACATAGAGTACAAGATTAAACACCAAATCTATGAAGGTGATTTCGGGCATCGTTTCTAGCAAAATAAAAAAAAGATTATTGACACAGTCGCAGAAGCACTAAGAGAATCGACGGTTGAGATATGAAGCTTCCTGCAAGTGAAGGGAGTTGGAGAACTTCATTAAAGTCAAGTCACGTCTTTATTTCGAAAGTAATGTTGAGGTTACATGGTAAAGAAATAGTACAGAAAGAGGTCTTAGAGTTTAGAAAAAGACCAACAGAGGCACCTCCAATACTGCAGAAGTTTCTTGCAACTTGGAGGATGGGGATCATAGATTTTCCGAGTTCACGTGGGAGAATATATGCTCATTTATCTTGCGTGCCGATTTACGAGTTCTACTGTCGTTAACAGAACCAAAGTTAACAAAACCAAAGACTCACTCAAGTCGGGGTACGTGTTTTTTTTTTTTTTTTTCAGTTTACACTACTGGGCGTGTTCTACCGCTTTTACGAAGAACTCCGGGCAAGGCCGACGCAGAAGAACGTCGTCCACCGCGTAGAGGCCGGAGACGCCGACTCTCAAGATTTCACCCACAAGACGACTTGACCATCACGTCGATATTTTTTTTCCTTTGTATCTTTTTTTTAACACTTAAATTTTTCTGATGAAGTTGGCCTGTTGCCTGTTCGACCGGTCCATTCATTCGAGCCCACACTTACTTCCCTATGCGCAAAGTCTTCTGCTCTTCTGGGTGTTGGGGGCGGGGGGGCAGCATCCAAGTGATTCCGGTCCTCTTGTAATTGTCCTCTTGGAATTGATTCCTGGTCATCAGGGGATATAGAAGGCGATGAGAAAGCTCCTTCGCTTCTCCACGTTGATGACATACCGTGCGCCCCACTCCGATGGCCAGAAGTCAGTTCCCCTAAAGCTTGTCGAGCTGAGAACCGTAAGCAATGCCGCGCTCGACTTCAAAGAGGCCCGTGAATCCCGCACGCTCTTTCCCCTTTCCACGCGCAGACACATCTTTCATCCGACAATATCATACCCTCACTCTTCCTAATCACGCAATCGTACATTGCACTGATCGTAGGTCGGGCCACCACGCTTATCTGTCGGGTCTGCGGGCAGCCTACTAACGCGGTTTTACATAACACGTGCTTCCCTTAAACCACCTCACGAGCGGCAATATATCCTCGTCAATGCCTTGCAGCCGGGCGAAGTGGGCCACTCTATCCGAAGACCTGCGCCGTACTCTGTGGCCGCTCCTGGTGCGCCACCACTCTCAAGGAATGATGGCCCACGTCGCTAAATTCACCACCGGGGGCCCCCACCTCACAGAGACGACTCCGACTAGAGTTTCCATATAACAAACCTTTGTTGTTCCTAACAGTAGTTTCAATTCGAAACAAAGGCCTGCACTGCAAAAGTGACGACACTGTTACGTATTCTTTCTTTCCTGTTATGGTCGGTTTCCTTTGAACGATCTTTTTCTTTTTTAATGCTCTTGCAGTGCAAATCGATTTTTTTCATATCAACGCATTGTGTCTGTGTCATTTCTTATAATCGTTATTGCTAGACATTTGCATTAGGCATCACGTTAGCCAAATTTCAGTTGATTTATGTCATACTGGATACCAGAAAGCTGTTCAGTTATATCGTATTGATATAGGCTCCTATATGCATTTCGCCACCTGCCGGATCACCACTGAATGAAGCGTTACTTATGTAGATTTAAAATATATATATATTGGGCATGATAGCAACAAACATTGCCAGCGCTCGGTCACGCACCATTGTTACTACGAAGCGACGTAAGACAATAGTTATCTGTGCTCTAGAAACAACGGTGGTTCTTTGCGGCATCGAAAATTCGAAGGCGCCCCAGCCATATAGTTTTAACGATGGCCGCTTCCCATTGATGATGCAGGAGGTAGAGGATATACGGGAGGCTACACTATTGAATAATAATGAGGTGTTGTGCCACACTGAATGTATCGAGGTTCGAGTTAAGTACGCATGAGAGAGGAGGTTACTTAAAGCTATACCTCGAATAACTTCAAGTGACCCAGTGCGATGGTAAGTGACCATGGTTGGTTAATTAATCTGTAGAACTGCTGAGCACAATGTCGCTCTTGTGAAGTGATGGGACATTGAACCAATCAATTACTAATAAATAAATAAATAAATAAATAAATAAATAAATAAATAAATAAATAAATAAATAAATAAATAAATAAATAAATAAATAAATAAATAAATAAATCAGGCTGCGGAGACTGCGCGCACATCCTTTTCACTTGTAGCAAGGGAATGCCGAAACGCTTGGCTCCATTTGGCAAGAAACGCTGGATGACCTGCGCGCGCATCAGCGTGTCCCCTCCAAGCGCTTTCAAATACCAATAAGCCAAGCGATGTGAGCGCATACACTCGACTTACAGTAGCCGCCACGGTGGGGAAACGTGCCCGCGACCTCCTACATAGCCACAGTTCGCCGTATACAACTCTTCTGCCGCAACCTCCCGTCGCCGTGCACGCGTGGGCGCGATCCGTGAATCGCATCTCTTGTCAACGACACTACAAATGAAGGTGCACGGAAGCGTAAATGTGCACTACAACATTGCGTCACATGCGGGACAGATAATTAACTTATTCATCGGTATTTCGAACCCTCATTCTTAGATTTTAAGTGCAACCATTACACCCGTGAGCCTTCAGTGTTTCGAATGAAACCCCAATTATGATGTTGCTATCATATATTTTGAAATCACTATTTCTGGCTACACATATTAAAGTTCGGCGAACATCACTCAGCACGTATCGGCAGGAGCCGTGGCACGAGCGAACTGTAGAAAGCTGCAGTTTCCCACCAATTATTGTTCGTGGGCAACAGCACACAGCCTGTGAGTTGAAATTTTCTTATCCTGATGTCATTGTCTGTACTTTTACAAAGATTTCCATAAGTGAACAAACACAGATATAACAACACAAGTGTGGAGACAGCTTGACCAAATACAAAGATATAACAACACATTATAAAATTTATCCACCACCTCATCAAAAACTAAATAAATCGCAGTCTGTCCAGTGGCGGCAGTTACAAATGAGAACATATTGTAATCCAGTAATGCGGAAAATACTATACCTAGATATATACAAGATGCAAGTCATGTGGCTCAAGAGCAACTCTTGAGCATGTGCTGTGGGAATGCCAAGGGCTGACGAGTAGCAACGTGGAGACAGCCTTTAGCGAAAGCCTCCGCGCGCGTTGGTGTGCTGTGCTGCTCAGCTCAGCCCCAGAAGATCAACTGTGGGCAGTCCAGGGGCAGACGACGTCGCCAGAGCCCAAGAGTTCGTGGCAGACGCCTAGGCAGAGTGAAGCTATATTAACTTGCCCTATTAACTTGCCGGACAAAAAAAAATAAAGTATTCGCCTACCTACCTAAGTGATGTAATGGATGTATAATTTTTATGAACTCGTGTCTCGCCCAGCAAGACATGGTCGCGTTGCAGTAGCATGGACTCGCCTTCACATATGGTCCTTGGATATTGCTTCAGTCATCGAAAATTGGTAGGTGTGTGTGAATATTCGAACTTTTCGAATAACGAATCGTATAGTGTCCTATTCGTTTCGGTCTTCGAATCGAATAGTCACTATTCGTAAAGGCTAATATTTTTCGAATACTTTTCGAATATTTCAAAACGTCATGTGCGCCCAATTAAACATAAAATTGGAGCGGAAGTGCGGTAAGTTTTCACCCCTGCGGGCACATAGTATCGACATAAAACATGATAATTTGCGTAGTGGAGTAGGTTACGTCGCCTAAATATAGACACTTCACAGGCTATACAACGATCATTCGCACTATCTGAAGGGTCCTGTGTATGCGAAGAAACTATTGTTTGCTCCTAATGCTCCATTTATGTTTTTAATGAACACTTCGTAATGTATTACGCAATGACCAAAACTTACTAACTTTAAGGATGCTAGTATGTGAACATTGTTTTATATTAGTTGTGATAACGGCTGTTCGTTATTCGAAAACTTCACTGAACATTACTTTCTATCTCGTATGAGTGTCTCCTGGTTGTTTACGTAAAGGCATTAAAATCCGGTGCTGAGATTTTCAGAATTAATTTCGTAGCTACGCAGCCAAGGAATTCATTATATTTGAGAGCATCATCTTGGGAGGGCTTGTTTCACAATTATCATGAGGAATTCACTTCGATTCTCTAGCGTTGCCGTTTGCTGTCAGGCCCACGCACTCTGTTGGTTGAACCGGAAGAAAATCTGCAATAATATCTATTAGTAGTCTGCTCTTGTACTGTTTCTATGTATCATATGATTCACATTGAGTGACGGACCTTTCTTTGCATTAGCGCAGTAATTAATCCCTTATATTATTATTAAATAAATTGGGTAATGGGTAAATAAGGTGTTCTGCAAGATATGCTTCGTTGACGTTTCTGGCGTAACACAATTAAGTCACATTCGCACTCGCTAACATTGAGGCAAACGAATGTTGGCGTCTTGTGTGTCTAACTCGTCTATCGTTGCTGCCCTCTTTCTTCGCCTTGTTCCGTTTCTTCCTTTCTTTGTTTATTATTTTTGTAAGCTCCACCAATCGGCGTTGCAACTCGTTAAGTGCAAATCTCTGCGGTGTCACTGTCGTGAAGATGCAGGTCGCGGACGTTGTTTCCGCACGACGGGAATTCTAGCCTCTTCTCCCTTCGGCGCGAGCTGAGTCGAAGGCCTCTGTACTCGAGGGGAAGAAGAGACATCCTGTCGAATGCGTGGCTTCGGAGTCGCTGTCGTGGACGTCGGTGACTCGAACCTTACGAGTCTCGTCGCTGGTTGAACTTGGGACGTTGGTACGCCAGAGGGCGCAGAAGCGAACGCGAGCGTTCGAGATCCATGTTGTTCTTGCGGTTTAGGTTCCGGTTGGTGTTCAATCTGCGCTTTCGTCACGGGGCCTCTGTTGTTCGCTGGTGGAGCGTTCGCTTCACTGGCCATATATTGAGGTTCTCGCGTCAGCCTGCGACAAATGCATAGAACTCTATTTTTCATTCTTGGTATAATCTAGCAGAATAATTACCTCACTCACTCCAAATGGTGTGGGTGCCTGCACTCATCTATAGGAGTTACGATGTCGGAGGACGTTCATATATCCAATAAACAAAAATGAACAGCAGGCTTGTACGTGTGACCTCATAGTTGAAATTTCAGCGAAGCTGACCGTGAGACCTCCCATGCCATATCCGTACCTACGGTAACCATGCCACCATATCTTACAACCGCACGTAATAGAAGTTTGTCATTTCCGTGGTTCACAAGCCTGTTGAGTCTGTTGCTACCATGGCCTCCGCTATCGCGCGGTCCTATCTGCGAAGCCATGCCCATCACTATTGTAGTTACAACAGCGCCCGCGAGGCGGCCGTTGGCGCGCCATGTGCTCGGTATGTTAATGCGTTGTTCTCATGGTTGCAACACCTCGCCCGTGGCTGTTTGATAATCAGGCAACACTTAAAAGGGTTGTACGGTAATGCAATAGTATACTTTCCCAGTACCCGCAATATCCTGCGAACGTAAGTCGCACATTACATTTTTTCCGCTAATGATCGTAGTGTCACTCATTGACGTGACGTCCGTGGCACGAAGTGCACAAAATTTCGGAGCTGTTCAACTGAGATGACGCGCCGACAGAACCACTGAACTACACCGAAACTCTACAACATTACAGAGATAGCAGACGACACTTCTTCCCAACACACCAGTCTCATTAACGAGAAGATGCCGTCGCGTGGCGACAGCTACAAACCAATTCATTCCCCTGTCTCTCTTTACCTTCACCTCTTCCACCCCACACAATATCCCTCATACTGTCCCTACTGTGGCGCAAAGCCCACAGTATATCATTGCACCTGGGCATGCTCACACCTTCCGGGCTACTCCCCTATTTCTTCACCTTCCTCCTGGGAGACTGCGCTGCCCAGCTTAGACCCGCAAGAGCAGCGACGGCTGATCCAGTGGGCACGCGGAGTGGCCAGAGCCTCTCCTGAACTAAGGGCCCCACCCTACGAGGAATTCGCCCCACCTCATTAACAATAAAGTGCTTGCTCTCTCTCTCTCTCTGCATCGTGTATTCTGCAATCGGTGCTGCCTAACAGACTTTCTCGGATACGTTGCAGGGTCCCTTTAAGCTTGTCTTTTAACTTTCGAAAATACGCCTACTAGCCCAGTTGTTTCATTATATGTATACCTGCGATTGACGGTCAAAATCCGGAGCAGTCGCAGCAATGCGACAGCGCGTTCGTTCATCGCCGAACGCTGAGCCGGCGACAACGGCCCGGGAGTGGGAATGGACCCTCGCAGCGGTGCTTGATGCTCACTATCCCGCCGCGTCACCTGACCTGGCAGAGCCCGCTGCGAGGCCACCGGACCACGTGGTGACTGGTCTCCCACGAGACGGTGCACGCTGATTATGAGCAGGGACGGCGACGCGATGAGGGCCAGTGGCAGCCTGGCGGCCGTCGCTATCTCGAGATCACGCCGCAAGGAGGCCTCGTACTCCTTCCGATAGTTATGCAGGGCGTACAGGATCAGACCCTGTCGCAGGTTGTGCAGATTATTGGTGAGGTTTCTACCAGCTGTAAGCAACATTGTTCGCAGCTTGCACAGTATGCACATTGGCGTTGATTATGAACAAAACAGCGTGAAACGAGACAGCTAAGTAAGGGCGCAGCGCGGATGCCACGCTGACTACCAAGTGATGGCTGATTGTAGGCGTTTAACGTCTAAAAGCAAGACTGGGTCTAAGAGAAGCTATGGCAGAATTTTGATCGCCTGACGTTCTTTGAGGTGTCCCTAAATCCAAATAGGCAAACGGTGTTTTTTTTTTTTTTTTTTTTTTGGTTGTTGGTGGTGGGAGTGGTGTTGTTTTCAATTCCACCCCATCGAATTACGGCCGCAGCGGAGAGCAATAAAACCCGAGCCCTCGCGCTCAGCAGCAGAACGTGATAACCACTGAACCGCTGGGCCAGGTACCTACCAACTGAGTACCCTCTTTATTGGGGTCAAAGCTATAAACCTGACAGTTGGCAGTGAATGCTGCGTCAGTTTTATTTCCGAGATTGGGGCGGCGTCTGTTACGATCCTCGCCCTCGATTTCTCTCCCCGCTACATACGTTGCAAATGAAAATAGTGATTACTTGATATGGCACAAGCTTGGAAAAGATGTCTCGCACAGGGCTTACCTTCACTGCGGCTATGCACGAGTACACGACGACAGCGGCAATAAAGTAGTTTGTCTGAAAACAAACACGCAGTACAAACACGCAGACATTATGAAATACGATAGTCACAGTACTGATATGCGTTAGAGAATACATTAGGGTTGATCAAATATACCCAAGAATTTCATTTTATATTTTTATTTGTATGAGCAATAAGCCAAGCGTACACTGTTTTTCTGCATAATCTCCTGATTTCTCCCGATTTATTAATGCATTTTCCATGCGAATTGGTGGCTTCTTGGTCCCGATATCATAAAAAGAAATAGGTTGCGTCAGTAGCCAGTTGCACACATACTCCTCCACTGCATCGTTGTTGTCGAATCGTTGGCCTCCCACAGCTTTTTTCGAGCGGCTAAAAGAGATGAAAGTCACAGCGCGACAAGTCATGGCTACAGGAAGGGCGTCCCAGTGGTGTCCAACCCATTTTCCTTACTTTTGCACAAGTGGCAGCTTAAGTGTGCGGTCTCGTGTTGTCATGGAAAAGAATCACTTTACGTATTGGTTGGTCACGCTTTTTGCGGCGATAAGCAGGCTTAGCCTCACTCAGAAGCCCACAATAATATGCAGCAATAATGATGCGACGATCATGCGAGAAATAAATGCGCAAAATGCCCGGTGGTACCAAAAAGAAAATAAACACTGCTGCAATCAGCTTTCCAGCTGACAGCCTAGTCTTACTTGTCTGTGGGCAACGATCATGATTCTCGTTTTCAACCTCTTCACGGCCTTCCATCAATCCCTTATGCCAGGCAAACACACGCGGCCTTGACAATGTTTGATTCACGAACTGTGCCATAAGTTTCACGAACTGTACCGTGTTATTATAAGCAAGCTTTATAATAACACGTGGCGCAATCGAGGGATGTACATTTACCTTGTACACCGTATGGCGGAATACTGAATTACCGTAGCAAGTCCCACCGGCTGCTCACGTGACTCCCGACTCACGAACCGAACACGCACTCAAGCGACAGCGCGCGCTAATTGATAAAACGCGCTCCACAAAAATTGTTGCGCAAGCGTTGCTTGCTTGAGCTGCGCATCATCAGAATTGGAGGACGCTTAAGCTTCGCCTTTCACAGTGAAACGCGATGCAACGATCCCTGGCTCCTTATCAGGATTTTTTCTCATATATTCAAATTACAATACGACGCTATGATATCTGTAGGTTGTAGTTAAGTCGTACTTTACGAATTTTTCTGACAGGTTTTATTTTGAGAAATCAATTTTTGCTCACTAACCCCTTGCGCCACGCGGAGGGCCTGTGTGGTCAGTGTGGTTCGGGATGAATTTCTCCGCTACGGATGCCACGGACGCTGATGCTTACAGCGACGCCGACACCGACACCGACGCCGGATTTTCTGCGACACGGGGCCCTAGCTTAACGTTCTCGCGTTAAAAACGTCTCGTTTATGTTTGATCCACCCGGGCAAAAGGAATGTGTTAGATAAAACCCAAGCGACGAGAGCGCTCGCATATCAACGTTGTGTTGTACGCAATGTTTCTAAAAAAAAAACGCGATACATCATACATTACGCATACTGCAATGGTTCGTTTACCTTTGTGCCAGTGTGATGATCAAGCAGAATATTCAATACTGCGTACAATACAAATACATTTGTGCCGGGAACGTCGATACACAAGCACGCAATTTCATGAAGATGATAGAGGCGTTCCCTTGTCTATACGACACTGGGTAGGATTTATCCGACTAATAATACTGGCACACAGCTTGCTGGCATTTGCGTATCTGTACAAATGGGAATAAGAGAGACCTGCCGATCTTTGGGACTAGCACCAAGTGTTCATAAAATCTTTAATGGAACTTAACACCTAGAGAATTAACGAAGCATAAAGCAGGAAAGACAATGACGGGCATTAAGCCCTGCGTGTTGTACGTAAGTGCTTGCGCGCACATTTTCATCTTATTCTTGTTTACTTTGCGATACTTCTAAAACTCAAGCCCTGCACCAAAAAGCCATACATCTCGTATTACGCAGCTACATTAAAGATTTAGAACTGAGAACCCAAGCGGATTGGGGACCCAACAAAATGGCGGACCGCAAGTGCTCCTGCGCAGAACCCAAGCCATGCAGTCTTGGGTTCTTGCGTTCGCGTTGACCCAAGACCCAAGAATAGGAAACTAGCGTGGGTCCCCAAGCCGTCTCGGGCCGCCCTCGCGGGCAAGGAGAAATCGCGAGATAGCCAAGAAAGCCGTACGAGCTGCAGCCATCCAAAGCCGTTATCTCTCACGCGGTAAGCATGACTGCTTTTCTTCTTTCTTGCTTTAAAACACATTTTTATTTGCTCCAATGCGGCGTCCCGAGCGCTCGACCCAACGCAGTCTGCGTTTGACCCAATTTTCAAACTCTGCTACTCCGCTAAACCCAAGAGCAGCCTGCCCAACGCGGCTTGGGGACCCAAAGTTTTGGATACCCAATTCTAAGACGCTCTATGGACTTACGCGCACTGTAGCTTCGTCTTCAGCTGGATTTACTTCTATCTGCATCTGCAGCAAACAAGCCTCGAATGAATGAAAGAAGGCGAGAATCTTATGTATCCTCTTTCTTTTTTTAATTGACTTCCATGAAGTGTCCGTAATGCTGATTCCAAGAATAAACTCAGAAAAGGCACACTTCTAATTTAAGTGCTATTTCCTGTTTGAAATTATCGTAATACATTTACGTAGTATTATGTTACGTAGCTTTTATAACTTGTTGATACTTTCTTGTGAACGTTGCCAGATTTTTCTACGTCTCCCTTCACTCCTTGTTATACACAAAATTTCGATGTAATATTTTGCAAATATCACTGTATTTTTTCGCTGACTGCAAAGCTCTGCCAGTCAAGCCCTCTGTGGCTTTTGTAGACCTGACATGATTTTTTTATGTATCATTACTAATAAAGGTATTATTACTATTAGCGTTATTATTAAAACACATTTTACTGGCAGAAAAGCAAGAAAAGCAAGCAATGAATATTTGAAATTTACTATGGTTACATTAATCAAGAGTATCCAAATCGTATTTTAATGGGCGAGGGATGGGGTATGCGATGCTAAGCAGAGCCAGACTTTGGCAGTGTGCGCCGGCTGTAGGTCGCTGCTTGTTCCGTACGTTTAGCGAACTGGGTACATGTACCGGAAGTATCGGATGTTGGGGCGCATCCTGAAGTACGAAGGACCCGTCTCGTATTTTAATTAATACGACGATGACGACTATTATCGCTTAAATATCGTGGAGTCTCGACCTGAGCCTGTATACATGCAATATAAGACAATGGGGAAGGCAAACAAGCGGTTGCATCGGAAAAGGAGTTCCAGAAATTGCTTATGGGAGTCTGCGAGACAAGTTTAACACTTGTGCAAGCACGTGTCCTCTGCAAGACGAAGGCGCTCCCAGAAATGTCAAATTGGCCTTCCTTGCGTCAACCGACTCTACCTGATGCCTGGAAGTTTCCTGGTTTTATAACACCACCTCGAACGCCTTCGTCAGTGCTCCCCGTATTCTTCGCGCCCGTCCTCTTACTCATATTTAATAATGCTTCTATTTTTTTTGTGCGTTATGATTAACGTGTCCGTCTACCTGCGCACGTGAAAACCTCGGGGCATTTATCTGTTATATTTTTATCATCCACTGCTCCGGTCCGGTTAATTCTGGCGATAACGCACGCGGAGCGCCGTGGTTGTCAATAACGTCAATAACGAAGCGCGATACCTTAGGGATTGGAAGTACGCCCTTTATAGTATTACGGCTCTGGCCTTCGGAAAAGCCGAAGCACGGACGCGCCCATACATACGTATTGGGTCCTGAATTTGGCGGCCGCTACGCTGGTGGCGTGGCAGAAGATCGTGGTGCCCGTGTTCCACATGATGAACCTGCCCAGAACAATCACTGCGTACGCCTGCGTGTTCACAGCAGCGGATCATCGGCACGCATTGCGTCATATTGCAAAGTGACATATAGTAGCCCTCCTATTTCATATCGCGGTGCTAGAGCTATATAGCGAGCTCGATTAATATCTTTAACGGGGCTATTTAATAAAGGGGAAAATTGTCATCCCCCCGAGTGCTAGCACGAAGACTAGAACAGCGCACAAACCACGGGCGCTGAAAAACGCAACACGAGCGCTGACTCACGACGGAATTTTTAATGGGAAAAGCATCAAATATATATAAAAGAATATGCATGCCCTAGGCAATTCGAAAACAAGTCAAGTGTAGGCAGTTAATCATCCACCAAGATACGAAACTTTAGCGTCATGCATACATGGTCGGCGTTCAATCGGTACTCGTGCTTGCATTATTTTTTTTATATTGTATACCTCAATGGCCAGCCGCATATGCCTATTGACTATTACTGCGGTGCAAAATCTTTTGTCCTTTAAAACGTAGGCATGCAATTACACTGGCCACAGTTAGCATCCGGGCAACAAGCGCAAAGGGGGTTTTACAGTGAACCTGTTAGCCTATAGTTGGTCGAGATTTTTCGTCTCCACGTGCGCGACCTTTGCTGACACAAAGATGTGAGCCGATCCCGGAGGCAGTGCAAAGAAGCGGGAAGCGCACAGTGTGCTTCTTCTGCAAGAGGCATCACATGGTGTCATCAAGTGGCATCATCACTTGACGATGCCGTCATCATGTGCCGTCTTGTAGATGTATTTACTCCATCACAAGACGTCATCGGGCGATATCGTCACGTGACGATGCCGTTATCACGTAACGTCACGTTTAACGTGTTGATGTCATCACGTGATCATTAGTGTTATGCTGTCTTCACGCGACGTTTGACGTGATGACGTAATCACGTTACATCATCATGCCAAACGTGACGTCACCACTTTGGCGCATGGGTTTTGGTACCATGCATGGTGTTAGCGCCGGATTTTTCGCTTCATGGCCCAATTGATGCATTCGCACTTACAAAGAATACCTCTCTCAGCAGTTGTAGTGGCGGTTTTTCACAGATTCGCTGGAGATCTACTTTCGCTGGGCCGAGACGGCGAGTGAACTTTTTTTTTGCTTTTTTTTAAACTTCCATACAGCTGTTGCTGTTCTTCTTTGGCCTTTGTGTTACTTTTCTACAAGCAAACAAGGTCACATCACTTGGGTATCCGACACCATTTTACTGACTATTGAAGCTAGCGTCATGGCATACAAAGGCCTTGCTACCACGCCAAAGCAGCAGCAAACTTAAAGTGTCACATTCATACTGCATTTGATCTCATTGTATATTTTTATTGCGTTAGCATAAAGAGTGTCAAAGATGGAAAAAAAGTGTATGTGTATGAAGTGTGTGAGTATATACATATACAGAACGTGTGGCGAGTGAGGTGCTGAACAACACCTTGCAATTAGATAAACTCGATTCATGGATCCGGGACCCCAAAGAGGTGCGACGTATTTCTCTCGCATTCGCCGCTAAATCATCACTGAATTTTTACTTACGGGGTTATTCGACTTCACATCGGGATTGCACTGCGGTTGTGTGGAAGTAAGAGCACAATAAGAGGCCTGCATATTGAATATGTCAGTCACCGCTGACGTGTGCACACGTCAGAAGTGAGCAGTTCGCCTTTAAGACACTGCAGCTTCCCCGAAGACAGATATGGGATGCAAGAACTTTCCAGCAACTCTCAATCACGTGGTCGACTCGAAGCAGAGTAGGTCGAGGCGAGTAATCGATATTGTACACTTAAGCCCGTAAAAGTGGTCTGATTGAAAATTAATGTACCGCGTCGAGAAAACGTCGCACTTACTGTTGGTTGAAGAACGTTGAGCAGCTTCAAGTCGGACATAAGGTTGAGGCCGCTCTCCAGGCCGAAGACAAAGTCGAACAGCACACCGGAAGCTTCAAAATGTACGAGGAAGGCCATTTTAACGTGCGCTCTCCTATTAACGTAGTGCAATCTTCATCAAAAGTTGGTTTGTAATATTATTCGAAACTTTCGAATGGAGCATCTGTATCGAAACATGACGTCAGTGCACAGCAGTTGCCCTGACGCTCGTCGCAACGTTTGGTCAATGCCTGATGCTTCTCTAGTTCGCCCACTATTGATCAAATCGATATCAAGCCATTCGATTCGGATCTTTCATTTCATTAATTAAAAAGAATATGTGGTTTTACGTACCGAAACTGCGATCTGATTATGAGGCACGCCGTAGTAGGGGGCTTTGGATTAGTTTTGACTTTTCTTTAACGTGCACCAAACGCATGGTACATGGACGCTTTGCAAAACCACTACGCCAACACGGCGGGTTTTCATCAGGTAGCCGCAGTACGAAAGTCGTTATAACTTTCGGACGCGTGCTACCGTAGCAATTAAAGTGTTGCGAAAGTGTTGCGGCTGCTAACCTTGTCGAGTTATAATCTTTTATGTCCAAGTTCTCACCCCTCGGGGCCTGCAACTGTATCGTCCGTGCAGATCACAGCAAGTCTACCGCCCAAGTCATTCATAGGCCCTTTACCCACCTCGTGACCGCACTCTATCATACTCTCGTTATTTTTTTTTTCGTTTTTTTTTTCGTGCATATACCTCCAAGGACCGGAATGGTCTCCCACCGCACGTCCCGCTGAATTAAACCACTTCATAGAAAAAAAAATTAACACTTACACACCCCTCACGTAGAAGCCCATAAATGGAATATTATAGGTATTTAATTTTTTATTCATTAATTAGTACCGTGAATAAATGAAACACGAACGGGAAATCATCAATGATAACAGCTGTTGCGAGTAATAGCACAAGCGTATCCTGTTTCCGAAGATATTGCGTGGGCCTTAAAGCATGCCTTAAGCTAAGCGCCGACTTCACGCGAAATAAAGAAAGGAAAGACAAAATAACGCGCTCTTGTGAGCCCCATCTTGTTAAAGAGAAGCACCCTTTTACTACAGACTGGGTATTTCTGTTTTGATCTTGTTGACGACGACAAGGCAAAACGCTATGTTTTTAAGAATCTTCCTTTCAACTAGGTCCAAGTCACTGACGTTTTTGCCGTTCTGGTGACAATTTACGCAGCTTCTGCGAGGCATGAAGGCGTGAAGAAGTCTCCAAGACGTGGGTTCGATCCGGGCTCATTTTGTTCAGATCGTATTTTAGAATTGATAGCTTGGGTGAGTTGGTATGTGTCCAATTCCGAAAGGCACCACAGAAAATAACACAGAGATGAAGAGACGCGATAACACAAGCGCTTGTGTTATCGTGTCTATTCATGGAAGGGATTTCTTTTTTTTTTTTGTGGCGTTTTTCAAAAATGAATTGTATTTTAGCCAGGTATCCTAAGTAACTGCAGAATGCCAAGTAAAACTTACGACTGTACATTCTGTAGTCTCCGATGCAGTAGCGAATCACGTTACAGAAGTTGCAGCCCTGTGAATTTCAGGATGAAAAGAAAGGAAAAGAATTGACTAATTGATTGATTGATTGATTGATTGATTGATTGATTGATTGATTGATTGATTGATTGATTGATTGATTGATTGATTGATTGATTGATTGACAAATAGTTGAGTTTAAGTGCAACGCTCTGAAACTTTTGTGCGCAGAGCAGTTATGATATATTGCTTCATACAACGGAAAGACGAAACACATCAAGAAAAAAGAGGGGCGAAAGGAAAGAGCGTCACCATAACTCCGTCGTCTGCTACGCAGCCCTCTGATAGGACTTGAGCTAGCCAGCCAGTATCAGAGTCAAAGCACTTGCTTCGCAGACAGTCCTGCAAAAGGCGAATTTGTCTACAAACTTCTGACTTCCACACTCGACAAATCCTCTTCGCGTGCCTGGTTGATGGCTTCACAAACCCGCACAAGGCTTGTACTTGAAGCGGGACCAATCCATTGGTGATGTGTATCAAGGAATCATTCCACATTTTCGCGACCCCGGAATGGAATGGGAATGGAATGGCGACAACGCTTCGAGGAATGGAATGGGAATGGAATTAATCGCCTTTTGCCCGGACTGGAATGGGAATGGAATTACGTGTTTTTCTGAAAATAGAGCACTTTTTTCGTCTACGCGCTGTTTTTTTTTTGTCAAAATATGCAGAAGAACCAACCAGCCCACGTTCAAACTTTAGTAAGTCAGAGCCTCGAATTTAACAATAAAGCAGTATTTTTAAAAAGGCTTGGCTGATTACAAGTACGGTACATTTAGAAGCGTACAATGTTGTACAATCATTGTGTACAATCATTGCATTCTACCGGTGCTAACATATGGGGCAGAAACTTGGAGGTTAACAAAGAAGCTCGAGAACAAGTTAAGGACCGCACAAAGAGAGATGGCACGAAAAATGTTAGGCCTAACGTTAAGAGTCAGGAAGAGAGTGGTGTTGAGGTCCGGGTGGCACCGCCGCCGCGCTGGCGCCTGTTGGCGGCTATAGAGAAGCCGAACGGTTCATTTAGTAGTTCGCTCATACTGTGAATGCTAGACAATGCTTCTAAGCATCCCCCTAGGCTTTCTGTGCTACCACCCCCCACTCCTTTCCAGCCTTCTATTGCTAAATAAAAAATGCTTCCATAGCGCACTGCTCACGCTGGCTCCTGCGCCCAGCGGCTCACGCACGCAGTAAGTCCGCCAACATGGCACATTGGAAACAATCTTTTGAAATTACCCGTGAAGAAAACAAACAAGCTGCACGCTGCAAGCTTTGCTCCGAAACTATACATGCTGTAGTCGAAGTTTCATCTAATTTGATTCGGCACCTAAATAGAAAGCACGAACGTGAGTACACTCAACAAGAGAAAGGGCTGGCAAGCCAGCCGAACATAACTTCGGCCTTCATCGCTGGGTGCAGCTATCTGCCTGCTTAATCGAAAGGCTGCTCTTGACGACGCCATTATATAAGGTTTCCATGAACACTACTTTTCTCAGCATAAAAATACGCTATGTCGTCACTTTATCATTAACACATTTAAGCTTAAACAATATTAAAAATCACAAGCTGTTAAAACATGCTGACCATGCAAATACCATAGGTAGCAGGAGAACTGCCCCTATGGGAATTAGTAGGGTGGTTGTACTGTACCAGGTATGTCAGCAAGCTACTTTCCCTCGACCTTGGTAACGCGTTTTGCGTATTTTTGCCGTTCTTAACGCGTCTTATGACATCAGCTTTATGGTGCGTTCAACGGTAACTCGATAAAACTATCAAGATGTCTTTCCTACGTTGAGGAATTACAGGAATGGAATTGACCTGCCAGGCCATTCCCGGAGTGGGAAGGGGCTAAGTTTTTTCATTGCGAGGAATTGAAAGGAATGGAATTGCGGCAAGTTCTAATTCCCCGGAATGGAATTGGAATGGAATGGGGGCGCCCATTCCGCAACACTGCTACAGTATGGTATGGTTGATATGTCTTTATCGCGATATGGTACAACCAGCTTTTAGTGAATCTTACTTCCTTTCGTGTAAAGGAAAATAAAAGGAATGGAATTGAATCTAGAGAAACAGCTAGCTAGCTTTCAGACATGCATAACATTATTTTTATAATTCAGAGTACTGTAAAAAAAAAAGTCATACATTTTGCTTTTTCTCATCACTCGTTCCATTTTTTTAACACAGTGATCCAGTTAAAGAACTACGGTGGTCAACATATTGCTGTATTGTCCCACTAAATCCAAGGGTCTACACCATCTTCGCGTAGCACGTAGCAATATTATCACGATGGCACCATCAAGGTCTCTCAAGATTAGGGTGCAGCTGTGAGACTTGAAGCTCCATCAACTAGACCGCATACACTTTGGTAATTTTCTCACAGTTGGATGGTGTCAATCCCAGTTTACAGGCGCTTGGCTAATGAGATATGTAAAGACTTTTGTCATTACGGCAAAAACTGATGAGAGGTCACGTCACTATGGGCCAGCATGACAGCGCCCTCACGACTGAGCGGCCGACTCGGCCAACCAACATATCAGTACCTGACCATCAGTGCCGCATTGAATAATTGTATCGATCGTATCATTGATTGTATCATTGATCTATCATTGATTGTATCGATTGTATTATTGAGAATTGTATCGATCGACTTTCCAGAGCAACACTGAGTCTTTTAGAAACGCCACAGAGGAGAGCTCCAGATTAACTTTGACCACTTGGGTTTCTTTCACGTGCACTATATCAAAGTAGGTAAGCATCCTTTTTTTTTTTTTCATTTCGCGTCCCTTGAATTACGGCCGCCGCAGCAGCCGCGAATCGAACCCTCAACCTCGCGCTCTGAACAGGTGAATACCATAGCCACTAAGCTACCGCAGCGCAGTTCTAGAATATCGTACCAGCGATACTCTAAACCGACATTCTTCCATCTTCTTCCTTACGCTTAATAAAAGGTTTGTCTTTCTCCCTTTCTATTTCAGTACTCACGATGCAGAAGTAGAGCAGGGTGATAATCAGATCACGAGTGCAAAACACGTTGCTGCTGCCCTGGAACATGGCCGGCTCGCCTTCTTCTTCATCCTTTCCAGTGTTGCCTAATTAGCAGGAGCTGATTTCAAAATACTTTCGTAAGAAGTGCTTCACTGACCGGCGCCTGGTTCTGAATGTGCAGAAATCTTATTCTGTCGACTGCGAATGGGCGTTGGTTTTATGTTTAGCCTCTCCCATTCTAGGGCCACTGTGTAATGTGCCAATTCTAGGTCAAACCTTCCGAATGGGTATGTACTACTGTGACAGAATAGGTGCGAATTAAATGTATTTACAAATTTATCGTACTTCTCCGTGCATAAACGCGTCATCGCCATTCTTCCCTGTATATAAGCATATAATGCATCACCTTCACCGTCGTAACATATCTGCATAGGCGTGTATCACAGTGTGAATCCGTTAGGCTTCGTGTTTGGGTTTCGGCGTAGCTTGTGAGCAATGTAGTGCATTAACGTAACTGAACATTGCATTACATTGAAGTCGTAAGCTGTTCGGCGCATCCACGTTAACATTGCATGTTGTTTCACGTTGCATGGAATTGAAATTAATTAACTACTTTACTAAAGCCTCGCTTCACATTCCAAATTCCAACGCGCCGTGTTCGAGCTTGGATGTGCATATTTTTCATTTCTTCGGATTTTGTTTGCCTCTTTTTCTCTTCCGCAGTGAAAGGTAGCCAATCGGGCTAACCGTGTTAACCTGCCCGCTTTTCCCTTATTACACCTCACTCGCTCTTTCTCACTGGCTTTTGTTGTTGCAGGTGTACTGTTTCTCAGCGGCCATTAGCAAAGCCGGCCCACCAGAACTGTTTCTGGCGGTTATCGTTCGCACATTATGTTCGCCACCACGATTCATCGGCGCCTGGTCCCACGAATTGCTGTTCTCACGGTCAGTTGTAGATGTAAATGTAGTGTCTAGAAGTTAGAGGCATATACCTACTCTGGGAGATTGCCCAAGAACCGGGTAGTTCGAAATAAAATAGAGAATTGTAAAAGAATTCAAACAAAATTTGAGAATAGGTAGATTAGGATCAAGCGATAGATTGTGGATAATTAACTTATGAACGATAAAGGAATAAATAAAAGCAATATTACAACTAATCGAACACAATTTGCTAAAAAAAATGTCACAGTTTCGCCCTAAGGGCGAAGCAATGAATGCGATGGCAACACAGCAATGTCATACGAAGTAAGGTGAGCGGCTTTGGTAGCAATATGAATTGTAGTAAACATGAGCTGATTAAGTAAGCAGGTGTGCTGCGGCGTAAGTAGACCGACATGAAGAGAGACTCGATGACCACGAGAAGGCGCGTGTGAAACAGTGGTGTTCATGAGAAGCGCTTCCCGTGGGCAGCGCGTGCGAAGGGACACACTTGTAGCGCTGCACTGCCGATCCGGGCAGCATTGCGTGTGTAGCGTGCGTTGGAAAATGTGGCCCGACTATTACGATCTGAATGAACAAGCGTGGTGTGAGCGCGCACAAACACGAAGAGATCACACTGAATGACAGCAGACAACGACTGTCAAAACGCTGGCAGCAAGCATACGCCGCAGCGGGCGAAGGTACGTGCGGTCTACCGCTTCAACGGAAACTGAGCGGCGAATGCACTTAAAGGTCAGAGCCGTGTGGAGATAAGAGACGGTGCGAGCGAGCGACGAGCGCGGTTGTTGGCAGAGAAGTGCGCCCCCCCCCCCCCCCCTTGCTCCCTCCGGCGCTGGCTTCCTGCTTCCTTGCTTGCGCGTGGGAGATTGAGTGCGTTCGCTCTCCGTGATAGCGCGCGTCTCCGCACGCTTCCTCTCGGGCATACGGCGCGCGGCGAAGATTTTATCTATAGGGAACCTCACGGCGACGGCGACGGCGACGGCGACGACGACGGCGACGACGACGCCGACGGCAGAAATCCGGTTCAAGTGTCCATATAATTGCTATCGCAATAAAAGAAACTGAAACCTTAAGGTCTTGTTTTATATAGTCTGAAGGTCATTCACACCAACAAGGAAATCCCGGATGGCCTCACAAACCTTCCTGTCGCTGTGCCCAAGAGTTGAGGCACCCAATGCTAGTAAATTTGGAACATTTAATCTAATCTAAGCAAGGCAGAAATCGGCAAGGCGTCGTCGCCTTGCTGCTGTCTTCGCACACACACAGTTGCTCGCTTTACACGAACAAGTTAATTAGTTCATCTGGTAAGGCTTTGAAAAACCCTAAATATTTCTAATTGGCCAGCTACCTGCAGTATTATTCGCATACCATTAATATCAACAGGAGGGCGAGGTCTGCCTAATTTTTTTCGCTATATTTATTTCGTTTCCCAGAAGTTGTTTATTAATAAGGGAAACAAAATGAGAGGGCCTCTCTTTAGGGCCGGCTATCCCTGAGTTCCATGCCCGACTCAGGAAAAAAAAAGCACAAGATGAAACTAACAAATAAAAAATATTCAAACAAACACAGATCTGCACACACTGCAACAGAACTCACAAGCATGTAAGTATAGTGTCTTCACGGGCATCTGTACCGGAAGCACAGCCTAGTTATTCGGTGCAGTCACTACATCACATCAAAACTTGCAAGTAAACAAGTTTACGCGAACTGGCACTAAAAGTGCAAAATATTGCTGTCCACTAATCCTCTGGGTCTGTATTCATAATCTCTTACCCTAAAGTTATTCGTAAGAGGAAATTCCAGCGAATCCTGATGTTGCACATCTTATTAGTGTAGGCGGCTCGCCATTGCCAAAAAGCACTTAGGGACAAAAGCTTTGTGAATTCAGCCCCATTCCTAGATCCATTGTGTGTATGCCCTATGTCTACGGGACATCATCATCAGCAGCAGCAGCAGCAGCAGCCATGATTTGAAGACACATCATCATCATCATCATTATCATCACGGCATGCTGTTCGCACCTGCCTCTCGCTCGACCACGTGCAGTCTCGAGGCTGCAAGGCGGCAGAAGAAGAACGATCGTGCGCAATGGCGGTCTACCTCGCCGCTCTGGCCGCCGTGATCCTCTACTACGTCGCTGTTGTGTGCATCGGCGTGTGGTCGGTCCGCAAGCTGCACAAGGACGATGGTCAGCACACTGGCGACCAGCGAGTCCAGGTGCTCGCACGCGGCACACAGCCGCTTCGTGCAGAAGCTGTTCCTGGCCGACGGGAGACTGTCGGTCTGCCTCGGGATATTCTCCATGACGGGTGAGCCACCACAACACCCGCGGCGCACCTTTGAGAGCGTGTTTTGTTTCGCGTTTATGTTCTATACCTTCAGCGACCTGGGTCGGTGGTGGCTACCTGAACGGAACGGCCGAGGCGGTCTACACCGGCGGCATCGTGCACTGCTATGCTCCAGTCGGGTACGCCATCAGCCTCATGCTCGGTGAGTAGACGGCGCTATAATTAGAAAGAATAATGAACTTTATTTTCAATCAGAGATGGGCCAATGCCTTCAATTTTTTACTCCCTCACCCTCAACGTCCGAAGCTCATCCTCGCCTAACCCTCATCCTCGCCGTGTAAAAATTACTCCCTCACCCTCAGCCTGTTTCGTTCACTAAATGGCCTGTGCGAAAAACTGCAAGGTGAGCGTAAATTCATTAAAGGGAACGTTAGCATCCAGACGAGGGTTTGGCTCGAAAGCGTAAAAGATACTCTCTGGTGGACGCTGACACGTCGTAGGAATGTTCATTCGCGAACTTACTCTAGAATCACAAAACCGCTTATTCCACGCCAGTCGACTCGAAAAACAAAGTGTGGTCTTCTAACACACGAATCACGTGACACACGTTTCGCAGTAGAGCTGCTGTTTTTTTTTTTTTTTTTTTTTCTACAGTTGCCGTCCCATGAACACAGTAGTTTCCCCTTCTAGATGTTCACAATCACGGGGAGGGGGTAATGGGAGTAAAGGAGTGAGGAGAGAAAAGGGTAGAGCGGTAAGATCGTAAAGATGGGACGAAGTAGAAGCGAAACGGGGCTTATAGCCGCGTGTAGAGGTTTGTGCTCTCAAAAAACTCAAGCAGGGCTGTGAACGCTCGCTTGGTTGCAGGTGCATGTGCGCGTGGGAATAGGAAAGCGTCAACACCGTCCGTGGGAAGTCCGAGGCGGTGGTAGGCGGCTGTTAATGTATCGCGGGCATGAGAATAGACAGCGCAGTCGAGGAGAATGTGGCTCAGAGTTTCGTCTGAGCCTTCGTTGCCGGTGAGGCAAACAGAACTGCCGACAGAATTAATTTATAAATAAAAGTTATTAAATTCTGAGGTTTTACATGCTAAAACTACGATACGATTACGAGGCACGCCGTAGTGGAAGGCTCCAGATTAATTTTGGCCACCTGCGTTTCTTTAACGTGCACACACTGCACGGTACACCGCTTTTTTTGCATTTCGCCTCCATCGAAATGCGGCCTGCACTAAACACACTGCCACTGAAAAGCGGTGGTGCCGGGTTTTATCCCCGTGCCAAAATGAATGCTTCATCAACTGTGGAGCTTTCTTTCCCAGGAACGTGTGTGTTCTCGGTATACTTCCTTGCTACTCCAACAACGGTCCCGCTGGATCCAACGTTTTAACAAGATGACCATAGTGACTTTTTCTTTCCAACCTCCCTTTTAGACAGGCCCTCGGCGATTCCCTCTCATTGCAGGTGGCGCTCTGTTCGCGAAGAAGATGCGAAGGGCTAACGCCATCACCATGCTGGACCCTTTCCAACAGCACTACGGCCGCTGGATGGGCCTGTTACTCTGTCTGCCAGCCGTGTGTGGCGAGGTATTCTGGACAGCCGCGATGCTGGCGGCGTTAGGTGAGCAGGCTTCAGTGACGTGGTCACTCTAACGTCACTCTTAAAGTGAAGCTTTAAAGGTGGAAACATTTAACAAGGAAAACATTTATGAACCCCTTTTCCGGAAACGCTGAAGCTAACATTGCTCTTTTTTTAAAAAAAAAAAAGCAGACATAGACTGTTCTCAGTGCAAGCACATAATTTCTGTTGTCTATTAAATTTATTATGAGGAGATTCGCATTCTTCAGGTCCGGTATTTGCCAATTTCATTGTCTTTCGTAGTCTTTTTGTTGGTTTTTTTTTTTTTACTTCAAGGAATTGGTGTGCCTGAAGTGATAACGCGTAGCATTGCGCATATAACTGCAGTAAAATCTCTCGCGTTCTCGTTTAATTCGAAATATATATATATATATATATATATATATATATATATATATATATATATATATATATATATATATTCGCTAACTGCTAGAGAGAGTGGTTGCAAGTACTAAATACCGCATGACGCACGGCATTGTGTACAGGCGCCATGTTTACACGGTGCGAAGCAAAACACACACCGCATCGAACGCCGAGGTTGGTTTTTGTCCCTCCGTATATTTTCCTTCGTCCAGTCTTAATATGCCACCGGTAAATCACGTCGTTTATCCCTCCGCATCAGAGGCGCAGTCACTCACAGTCAGCATAGAGCACCGATTATTGCGAAACTGAGCTCAGGGTTGAATAGGCGCTGGCTGTCATTCGCAGGTGACACGGCCGGCGTCATCATGCAGGTGAACTCTGCTTTATTCGTCGTCGTCTCGGCGTCGATCATCTTCTTCTACACGGCGCTTGGCGGGTACTACTCGGTCACGTACACCGACGTCTTCCAGATAAGCAGCACAGCCGCGTTCCTGGTAAGGCGCCTTGCTCTCGATCGCGCCTTCGCGCCATGTTAGAGCTTGTCCGTCCGCTCTGAAACTCTCTCGCAGTCTCAAAACATTCTTCCACACAGTTTTACATGATAATTCCTATAAATAGTGAAATTTGGCATTGCAGAAGGTGCAAGTGCGGGAGTTTAGCCAGCAAGGGAAACAAATTGGCCTAAACTACGTCCTTCTGGCTTCAAAAGGCTTTGTGAGTTTATAAATTGATAGCAGAATCTCGGTAAACGGAAATCGCTTAAACGGAATTGCCGATTAAACGGGAACAGTAGTCTATCGATTGGTTGGTTTTGTACACGAACAATGGAGGGGGAAAAAAACTTCCGTTAATCCGAAACGGAACCACAGAATCAAGCTCTGAAGCTCTAAATGAAGCGAGGAACTAAGTGCTGGAAGATTCTGTTGAGAAACTAATGCGCTATTATTCGGCTATGCGACCGCGGCCGACCTCTGTTAAAGTAGAGAGGATGCAGAGTTGGTAAATGCTTTAACCGCACTTTCGTCTATGTGTTAGCGGCAGCACGACTGTTGTCGGCGTATACAAGCTGACCAGGTTGCATGCAAGCATATGTACGTGCAACCGCGCGTTTGACAAGCTCTTATATTTAGTGGCATTGCACTGACGTCGTGCCATCGCTGTTTTTTTTTTTTTTTTTTTGCTACTGGACGAACATCCAAACTCGGAGCATTTTCTCGGCATAATTTCCATGCTTGATGTTCGCGCGAAGGTGAAGAAACTGCAAGGAGAATTCTGCGCTGCCCAGGCCGTCGGCTGTACGTCGAAATCGCGCAGGAACAAGTCCGAAAGAAAAATACAATGTCGCTACTGCTCGTTTCTTTCTTTCTTTCTTTCTTTCTTTCTTTCTTTCTTTCTTTCTTTCTTTCTTTCTTTCTTTCTTTCTTTCTTTCTTTCTTTCTTTCTTTCTTTCTTTCTTTCTTTCTTTCTTTGTGAATAATAGTAATTCCACTTTAGTCGGTTTTGAAATGTTCATATGGTATCAAAATTTCCAAATACGAATCGAACTGTTCGCAATTCGAATATCGAATAGTGATATGCACATACATTTATTTGTAAGTTTGGTTGTTTTCAACGTGTTGGAATATCGCAATTACATTGGCAACGTTAAAAAATTAGACTATAGTCGGGTACAGCTTAAGAAGGCAGGAGAGGCCCCGGCGACCGATTGCGGCAGCTGATTGCCTCCGCGACAAAAGAAATAGTCCCGCTCAAGAAATCGTACTTCTATATACAGAAGCACGATTTATGGTGCTGTGCACACTGAAAGTATGGAGCATTTTTCCCAGAATAGATAAGTACGTATCATGCAGTCTGCCAAAGCAGCAGAAGGCTTTCAGCGCAGAACCTGGTGCTCGTATAGCGAGTGTGTCGCCTGCAAACGAAATCCGCTATGCCTACGGGAAAATTCTACGAACTAGTACGATAAACGATGACGATAATTAACGCTTGCCGCATCACTTGCAATGGTCACTACCTTCCCTAACTGCTACTTAAAACATATTTAGTTTACGCATCTTTGTTTGACCTAACAGTTAATGTCGTTGAAGCACCCAGGCGCCCCGAGATTTAGTTCGCTCGGTAGCGCACAGCTTTGGCGTGAAGTTGTTTCATTCCGTGCTGTTTCGTTCGCATGCAGTGGATATGCGTGCCTTTCGCGGCAGAGAGCCGCGCCATCAACGCGCTACGGGCTCCTCATAACAACTGGGTCGGTGAAGTCTCGTTGAGAGACGTTGTGAGGTTCGTGGATGGTTTCCTGGTGACCGCCCTGGGAGGCATTCCATGGCAGGTGGGTTCTCAGAACACAAGGGTACATCAACCCCGAAAGTTTTCAATCGTAGGTCCTAGCAGCCATCGTCATCCTACTCGGCCGCCGTCTATATATGGCGCGCACCGGCACGTGTCTCGTGCCTCGTGCTGCGAGCTGCAAGGTCACAACAAGAAATAAAGAGCTTCTTCGGCTCCTGCCATCGGTCCGAACGGTTATCAGGCGGTTTGCTCGCTTACACATTGTTGTCGTGGACCTAGCCTCGGGCCCTATAACGTGATGGCCCGGACGTGATCGTACGGCGAGCACAACGGCATAGATGAGGACCACGAACGAATAACTGACGACCAGCGCAGAGGGCCTCGCCACAGTGCAGATTCACCCGATGCCCTTTTGGCCACAGAATCCTGCAGCCTGGTTTACTCAGGTGGAGGCCATCTTCGACCTTCGGCGCATTACCTCGCAGCGCGCGAGGTTCCTGCACGCCGTCTCCGCACTCCCTACAGAAGTGTTTGAGAAGTTGAAAGACGTTGTGCACGCACCCCACGACACCATCTCCTATGACCAATCCAAAACGACGTGCTGCATCGCAAGTCTGTGTCTGTGCGCAGGCGCCTCCAGCAGCTAGCTACTCAACGAAGAGGAGCTCGGCGACCGTCGACCGTCGGAACTTCTGTGTCGCATGCAACGGCTCCTCAGGGACTGCAGGCTAGACGCAAACAACCCACTGCTGCGTGAAGTGTTCCTTCAGCGCCTGCCGCAGAATCTGGTGGTCGCCTTGGCTACCACACCAGAAGACATGTCCCTCGACAACCTTGCAGAGCTGGCCGACCACATCGTTGACTATTCAGCAAGAGGTACTGCGGCAACAACGACCGTTCCACTGTCGCACCTCGATCGGCAGTATTGCCTTGAGCAAAAGATTGGCGAACTTACTGAGACCAATACTGCACTACGGTCATCGCCCCACCGTCGTCAGCGCGACTGCGATTGTTGTCCCAAATTCTCTTCTTGGTCCAGGTCCTTCTCTGGCCCTCGTCGCGGGGCGTATTGCTGGTATCACAACAAATTCGCTGCCGGCGCATGTTAGAGCCGTTTCCCTTATAGCTGGCAGGGCAACATGCCGCCGAGTCATTGATGGCTGCCGGCGACTCTTGCCGTACGACAAGCCGCCTGTTTTACGTCACCGACAGGACTGCCGGACAACGATTTCTCGTGGACACAGGTGCAGAGGTCAGCATCGTTCCTCCCGCGCGACTAGACCGGCAGCGTGCCAAAAAAAAACGGGCTCCTTCAACCAGCCAACAGCTCCCATGGCCAGCGCTCTCTTACCATCGACTTGGGTCTACGACGCACCTTCCAACTGGTGTTCATTGTTGCATGGCCACATGACCATATTGGGTGCGGAGTTTCTGACCTACTTCGCTCCGGCTCCCTTAGTGTTGACCTCCGCGCTCGTCGCCTTGGGGACACGACGGCTAGGATGTCTTTACAAGGCATGCACGCGCCTATGACATCAACCACTAGAGCGGTACCCCAGATACCACCATCTGCGTTCACCTCTTTTCTGCCAGACTTCCCAGCCATCACGAAACCTTCCAATCTTGAGCTGCCAATACATCACAACGTCAGGCATCGTGTTGTCACCACAGGCCCCCCAGTGTTGTGCCGACCCAGACGCCTTGCTGGTGACGGCCTTGTCATCGCAAGGAGAGAATTCGACCACATGCTGCAACTGAGTATCATCCGTCCTTCGTCAAACAGCTGGTCTTCAGCTATCCCCATGGTACCAAAGCATGACCCAAGGGATTGGCGCCCGTGCGGCGACTACCGTGCGCTCAACGCGCGCACCGTCCCTGATGGCTATCCCCTCCCTCACATTCATGACTTCACCACCCACCTAGCTGGAACGGTAATATTCAGCAAGATAGATATAGTGAAGGCCTACCATCAAATCACTGTCGAGCCAGCGGACATCCCAAAGACTGCAATTGCGACACCATTCCGGCTTTTCGAGTACGTCCGTATGTCGTTCGGGCTGAGAAACGCGGTTCAGACGTTCCAGAGGTTTATCAACGAGGTCACCCTGGGACTCCCGCTTGTCTTTGCATACATCGATGACCTCCTGCTGGCTAATATATCCCCCGAACAACATAGCAACCATTTGCGCCTGTTATTTTATTGGCTCCAGGAACACGGCCTTCTCATCAACCCCGTAAAGTGTGTCTTTGGTGTCCACGACATTGAGTTCCTCGGACACTGAATGACTCGCGAAGGAATCAGACCGTTGGAAAAGAAAGTTAAAGCCTTGCGCGAGTTCACTTGCCAGACGTCACTGCGAAAGCTCCGCGAGTTCATTGGGCTGCTCAACTACCACCGCCATTTTCTTCCCCAAATCGCCCGAATTATTATACCACTGACCGAGCTTCTCAAGGCCACTAAAGCTTCGTCCGCTCCACTGTCCTGGACGTCCGACGCCGAAGTGTCCAAGTTGCCAATAACGTATATTGGCAGATGCCACCCTACTGGTACATCCTCCACATGTTGCACCAATGCGTCTTATCACCGATGCATCTAGTGCGGCTGTCGGTGCCGTTTTACAACAGTTCCAACGCAACTCCTGGTGCCCACTCGGGTTTTTCTCCCAGAAGGTGAAGCCTGCAGAAACGCGCTACAGCACGTTCGGTTGCGAGCTGCTTGCGATACGTGGGCGTTTGACATTTCCGAATGTCTGCTAGAAGGAACAAGCTTTCACGTCCTCATGGATCACAAGCCTTCGATGTTCGTTTTTCGTGGCAATC
The DNA here is from genome assembly GCF_013339745.2 of Dermacentor silvarum. NCBI lineage: Eukaryota > Metazoa > Arthropoda > Arachnida > Ixodida > Ixodidae > Dermacentor > Dermacentor silvarum. The sequence continues at coordinate 210,829,292 of NC_051156.1, read as the reverse complement.
AGAACACTTATACCGCAAGAGAGATATGATACGGCACCTCAATCTCCAAGTCCACCGTGGACATACTATATAGATTGAAGGCCCAGTCAATGCAGCAGCAGATGCCTTCTCCCGTATCGACGCAGTATCCACGGCCACACTTGACTTCGAAGAAATTGCCACGGCGCATCTTTCAAACGTCGAGCTTCGCAGAGGACCTCCGGTCCTAGTACAGTGTCCACTAATTGAATCCGAAAAAAAAGCATTTCCCTAAGGCCTATAGAGAGAATATACCCCTTCACCCAGCGATGTTTTTACATAATGACCCTGTATTTCATCATGATTCAGTTCTAGCCTTTTTAAACGACATCGACATCTTGCAAGTTCTTCGCCCGAGAGATTCGTAGCGGCAGTATATTTGCGACAGTATATTTGAGATGCACTCTCCTCCAGGCCCTCGCTTATAAGGTTCTTTGTGAGGCCGTAGTGCCTTGTATCGCTATACCTTCTATTATACTGTTTTTATGTAACATAATTATATTCATTGCGCACCTATCACGTCACTGTCATGATTTTATTAATTTTGTCTGTTTTACGCACTTTCAGTGCGCAGGATTGTAGGCCCCTTTACAGTCACCCTACACTTACCCGCTGTGATTGATCACACCATTGCTCACTCAGTACACCACGCCTTGACGCTCCTTGGCCACAGCTGGCCCTCACGCCACAAAACAACATATATCATCGTCATCCGGTCCTCTGTTACGTCATTAGCGCTGTCTGTCCGACGTGCCCCTTCCATTTTTTCTCAGGCACTATATCACTTGCGACGTGTCAAGGGGTATAACACGGCCATTCGTTTCATTCCGACTCCGCCGTTAAGTATTTGACAAGCTACACGGTGCAAGTCATCCCGGAGTTCGTGCCACCCAGCGTCTAAGTACTTCCCGCTTTGTGTGGCCGACTGTGAACTCTGGCGTGCGCCGCTGCGTTTGCGAATGCCTTCTCTGTCAACGCTCCAAGACGACACGACACACGAAGTTGCCAATTCACTCCTTTGGTCCCCCTGATCCCCCTGACACCCGGTTTTCGGTCCCATTCAGATCGGCGTCGTTAGCCCGCTGCCACCATCCCGAGGTGCTCGCTACATACTCACTTGTGTAGACCGGTATACCCCTATGTATACCCGCTGGCCTGAAGCCTTTCCTCTTACTGAAATGATGGCACTTAAAGTGGCTTCCGCGTTTGCGGTGGCTGGATCTCGCGCTTCGGATGCCCCAGCGTTGTTACGACCGATCGCGGCCGACAGTTCGAATGTGATCTCTTCCGCGAAGATCCCTTAAACTTCTCCGATGCTAAGCGGTATCGAGCCCACGTCACACTGTCTCCTCCAGGACAGCAACCCGACGCTATAACAATCCGCGCCACAAATGCACTGGCTATGTGCCGCTCTTCAATGAACTTCTCGCCGACTTGGGTCAATGAGGATGCGCCACTGAGTGTGCGGCAGGCGACGGAACAATTCTCAGCGTTCACAAGCACCGGCGCGCCACGCTTCTCGTCTCGTGGGGCAACGTGTGTACTTCTAGGCAGTGCCACCAGATGACGCGTTGTGTCCAGAAAGAGTAGGGAGCCTACATGCAACGGCGTTGCATGTAGGCTCCCTAAGAAAGAGGCATGAGAGGCGCACCTGGGAAGGTGTTCTGTAAGAGTCCACCGAGTGCACTTGTTCATTTCGTCTGCTGTTGAAGTTCTGATTGGCTGGGCTGAGGTCGGCGTCCGCAGGCAGCAGGCGCCACATCCAATCAGCGCCTTAGCAGCAGACGAAATGGACAAGTCCACTAGGTGTACTCTTACAGGATAGCTCCCCTGGTTGCAGCATAACACGTTCTCAGCGTTCGCACGCACCAGCGCGCCATGAATTTCGGAGTCCACGAACAGGCTAAGCGGTGGCGGTGCTAGAGGGCGCCGATTGTACTTAGGGAAGCACGAAATAGGACTCTCGCTGCAGTACGTGCCTCATACATAACTCGTTTCGACGGTGACAATTCGTTGTGACGCTATATTCAATGCCAACACACTACCATCGATAGTCATCGTTAAATGAGTTCTGCCGCAATTCTTTTCTTTTTCGATAGAAGTACATGCTTTAAGCAATAGTTTTTACATATGTAACCAGCGCGGAGGTGGAGATGCCATAGTTGTCCGAGCACGCCACGGTCGCGCTCCACACATGCACGAACTTGGCAGCCAAAGTCGTAAGTAATGGGGACGAGGACAGCTCACAGCACAAACGAAAACGAGATTAGCGGAGGTATTTTATCTTCCGTCCAAATTACTTGCGCGCCAACATTTCGCCTTCCGTGCCTTCTGTGAAAGTTGCTGACCAGATTGGTAAAGAAATGAATGGTCCGCTTGATTGCTTCACGGGCATGTGCATATCCTCCCCTTCAATCATGAAATTCTGGATGCAGCGTAAATAAATGAGTCAAAGTTACATTATTGTATTCCGAAGGCGCTGCAGCTTCAATAGAAGAAATTCAAGGTGGTAGGATGACGCTTTTTGCATCCTGTAGTGCGCTCTAATAAATAAAAATAATTAATTCTAGGGCTTTTACGTGCCAAAACTGCGATTTGATTATGAGGCGCGGCGTAGTGAACTCCGGTACAATTTTGACTCCCTGTTCGTTAACGTGCACCCAATTCACATTACACGGGCGCTTTTGCATTTCACGCCAATCTAAATGCGGCCGCCGCGGTCGGGATTCGATCCCACGCCCTCGGGCTTAGTAGTGCAACGCCATAGCCACTACGCCACCACGGCGGGTATCTAATCAATACGGTAGTTAAATCTCTGTTTAATGCTCAGTTACGTCGCCTTTCTTTCTTTCTTACAAATAATTCATTCTCCGGCTGAAAACAAATGCATGTGTGTCGTGAGTCGCACACAGCCAGCCTCTTGACGAGTCCTCTATCTATTGAATTGAATTATGGGGTTTTACGTGCCAAAACCAGTTCAGATTATGAGGCACGCCGTAGTGGGGGACTCCGGAAATTTGGACCACCTGGGGTTCTTTAACGTGCACCTAAATCTAAGTACACGGGTGTTTTCGCATTTCGCCCCCATCGAAATGCGGCCGCCGTGGCCGGGATTCGATCCCGCGACCTCGTGCTCAGCAGCCCAACACCATAGCCACTGAGCAACCACGGCGGGTCCTCTATCTATTAAACACTATACTGAAGCACGAAATGAAAGCGAGGAAAATCATGATATTCGCAGCAGCGGGTCTCCAGCAATTAAGCTATAAGGCTGTACTGCTTCGCACATTATGTGTTGTTACTGGTTTTACTTGCTCCGTCATGCCGACGACTGTCCTCATTCTGAACGTGATGCGGAACATCGCGTGCAGGTCTACTTCCAACGAGTTCTTGGCAGCGAGAGTCACTTTGTTGCCAGGATGCTTTCGTACATGGCTGCCTTAGGATGCCTGTTCCTGGCCCTGCCCCCGGCGATCCTCGGATCCATGGCCAAGACCGCGAGTAAGTCGCGCGACTTGCACTGTAAACAAATTTGCACCCTTTAAGGGTGCTTCCTGTTTAACTAACACCCTTACACTTTTTTTATGCGCGAGCGTTATTTGGCGAGTACCCCAGCAAAATCAGTTCGTAACGCGAAAAGTTCCACACCCTCAATCTGTAATATAAATGCATAATTGGCGAAGACATATCATTATATTAGTGTAAATGTAGATGATTGGTAGGTTTAGAATCGGTAAAGAAGGAATGGAAAAGGAGAAAAAAATATGAGACGACAGTTCTCGTCATACCCCCTTGAAAGCTTACTTTTCCGCATTACTAGTGTGCGTGCAATGATGCCTGCTTTGAGACTGCGGAGTACTAAAAAGTAGAATAGCTCTTTGGTAGACGTGATAACAGTGTAATAGATTATTGGCAGACTTAAAGAAAGAACGATGGTGACGCCGCCGTCGCCGTGGCAAGGTCGGAACAAAAAATATAAGAAAAAGAATGTTGTAGTGTGGCAAAAAAAAAAATAGAAGTTACAATGACGTTTCACGTCGCGAACGTGGGTTACGCGCAAGCATATATATGGACGCGGCGAACATGCACAGCGAGAACCGCGGCATTAAAGCACAAACAGAAATGGCGCGAACGCGACGATTCTCTTCTCCACCTCCAGGCGCCTTTCACCACCAGGGCTCGCTTCCCTCGCGGCGACAAACATAATTTCGCCGTTTTGGCAGATCTACGCTTGCGCGTAAAAACTGTTGTGACGATGTTTAGGCTCTGTTGATACGATATATCTGCAAGATAAATAAATGCACAAGCGGTTAAGTTAACACACGTAATCGTTATAACAGTGTAATAGCAGATGATCGTTAGCGATGGCTAGACGTGCATAAGCTAGCTAAATAAGTAAGCAAAAACGAAGTAGCAACCGAGCCAAAAAAATGCTTACACATGAGTAGAAAATTCTCAGAATCTCTGTAGCATTGTTTTATGGGTGTGCGGGTGCGACTTATAGACCGAGTTGCCACAATCGGCCCATGAAGCACTATATCTCCGGAATCTTTACTGGGCTAGAAGTCGCACATTATCCCGGAAAAGTGGGCAAGGAATACTCCGCTCTAAAACCAATTTTTAAAACCAGTTTGTCTTTAAAAACCAGTTTGACAAACTTTAAAACCAGTTTGTCTCAGCAAACAAACTGCGTTTAACCTCTTTAGCTGGCAAGAGGTTCCGGCAGAGCGTGCATGCCGCAATGTTTTCTCGCTGCGCAGACTTCACGGCGGTCGGCTACCCGGGACCGGCCATCCTGCGCGATCGAGACAGCTCGCGAGTGCTGCCTTTCTCGATCCACTACCTGACGTCACCCGCGGTCTCCGTGCTGGGCATGATCGGCATCCTGGCGGCGGTCATGTCGTCCGTCGATTCGTCCATGCTCAGTGCCTCCGCCATGGTCACCTGGAACATCTACCACGTGCTCATACGGCCGAAGGTATACGTGAGTCGGAGAGCACCCGCAGCGGTGGCTCAGTGGCTACGGCGTTATGCTCCTGAACACGAGGTTGCGGGTTCGATTCCCAGCCGCTGCGTCCGCATTCAAATAGGTGTGGAATACAAAAGCACGTCATGTCAGATTTAGGCCTACCTTCCCTTTTATTTTTTTTTTTGCAATAGCAATTATATGGACACTCCAAGCGCATTTCCGCCTTCGCCGTGATGTTCCGCATACAGTCCAAGTGCGATAACAGCGCGACAGCGCGCCGTATGCTGTGGGTGCGAGTGAAAGCGTACAAAGGTGAGCCGAGAAGGATGGTGGCTCAATCTCGCGCGCGCAAGGGAGGAAGCGCACCGTCTTCCAGAACGCGCGAACCAAGTTCTCAGGACTGCCTTCACGATACCTTAAGATGACATGTGGCACAAATTCGGCTGTATGTGAGGGTCCGTGACTAAATTTCCAGTTTCCATTGATTTTTCTCGACCTGGTGGTTGGCTTAAGCTTTAGCAGCTGCTTTGACCCCCAGGAGTGTGTCCTCTACAAGTGTGTTGACATCCGTACGACCGCAGAATTTACTTTAACTTTTTTAAATAAGAAATGCGCAGTTTCGCCCGGAAGCCGAAGCATCGATTGCGATAGCAAATTAATGGACAGCTATACAAAGTAAGGATAGTAGTTTCATCGGCCGTATAAACTTGTACACATATGCAAACCAACTAAATTAACAAGCATGGTGTCACGCGCGCACAAGCAAAAACGTACGCATTTCACTCGATGACCGCGAAAACTCGCTGTCAAAACACTGGAGTGAGTCACCGCGGCAGCAGCAGCGAGCGAATTGAGCTTCCTGCCGGCGCTCGCATCAGCGCGATATTAGCCGTTAAAACACAGGGAGGGCGGACTCCGACCCCGCCGCAGATGGCTTTCAAGATACAGCCGCGCGGGCGGGCACTCGCGGCGCAGAACGACCCCCCACCCGCCATAGCCTTCCGTCCCGGCGGGAGCGCGCGGCCCCTCCATCTGCCTTACCTCTCCCCGGAGCCTCCCGGCCGGCAAGAGCGCGCGGAAGCAGTAAAGCGCGGCCCCTCCATCTCCCTACCCTCCCTCCGCAGCGTTGTGCGCGACTGGAAGACCCTACGCTTCCTTCCCGCTTCCCGCCCTTGCGTGCGCGAGCCGCGATTGCAGGCTCACCGTCGCATGCTTTCACTTGCACATAGAGCGTACGGCGCGCGGCGACGATTTTATCGCCCGTGGACGGCGACGACGAAGGCGACGGCAGAAATGCGCCTTGAGTGTCCTTATAATTGCTATCGCAATAAAGCTAGCTTGAAAGGGCATTGTACCACTTAACGTTCTGCGGGTCTGACGAGGATAAGCAACACTGTAATCGCGCACGCAGGCCTCCGAGAGCGAGGTGGCGCTCGCGTTGCGCCTCATGATGTGCGCGATCGGCGCCTCGGCCACCTACCTGGCGCTGTCGGTGCAGTCGGTGTTCGACCTGTGGGTTCTCTGCTCGGACGTGGTGTACGTGCTGCTCTTCCCACAGCTCGTGTGCGTCTTCTACCTCAAGAACACCAATGCCTACGGCTCCGTCGGCGGTGAGGGATCCACAAAGTGTGCCACCATCACCGAATACCGTCGCTAGCGGTGTTTAAACATCGGGGCGCACTGATCGCGCCACACTGTATGACTGTTCGCGCCACTTCAGATTTATCTTATCCCTATGCAATAAGTGGTGTCCGAATTCGCGCTCCAGTGGTGGCGCCCTCTTCATAAACAGATGCAGATCTTGAAAGCTATGCTAATTCTAGTTGCATGCGGCGGAAGTGACTGCGGGAGCCGGAAGTACGTCATAGACGCCGGGTTCAAGACAGCCACCTATATTTATCTATCTTGCATGCCTTTCCTTTCCTTAAGCTGCGCACCCTATACTTTCAGGTCACGAACGGCATGCCCGTTATCATCGTGACATAGCATTCTTGACAGGAAACAGCGAACGCGCAATATTCAGGAAAGTATAACACAAGCGAGGCGGATGACGATTATCGTTTAGGGAGAAGATACGCTCCAAAGGGTGTAAACTTTTTATATAGTGAATGATTCCCTTTTCCTGATCCATGAGGATAAATTGAGGCGTTGATACCCGGCGTCGAACCAGGTACGGCTGCGTATAGTTGTTCGCACAGCACTGCGTAGTTAACGCATGGCGCGAGTTGATTTGTTCGCGTCACTGAGGCTTGTCCCAACTGCCCTGTTAGAACGTCGTGCGGAGCAACTGAAGTGACTGAGTCTTTGCAGATGAAGCCTGCAATTGCTAACTTTTTGTTTCTAATAACACAGAGACGTCATTTCTTTGTGCGTTACCTGAGTCTCCCACAACAATTTCTGTATAAGCACCTGAAACGGGACTGATTCGCCGCTGGGTAAACTATTCAGTATATATCGAGAAAGATTTAGACAACATTCGGCTAATCTATATGGTTCCACTACCAGCCACCGAAAAAGTTATCTGCATTTACTTCACAGCATCTAAGCAAACTTTTCACAACAAATTTATTTCCCTCGCCAGTACGCGGTTTGCCGGGGACCTTTCCTCTCAAGCGTTCGCTTATGATTGGTGTTAGCGCAAGCTTGATTTCTGACGCCCAAGAACTTCGACCTTAGCTTCCACAATACCATCCTGTCATGACCTGTCACGGACCTGACGTCACTACTGCAGCGCAGATGTGGATCATCGTGCTTCTTTAGAATGGCACACTGGAATTGCCACGAGTCGTGTGCCGAAAATGCTCGTAAGACGCCCGCTGCATGCTCCTACATTCTTCGAAACAGTTAAACTTATAAATTTAGTCAAGTCGATGGAACCCGACATTTAATTCACTAAATAGAAAACACTTAAAAGCACTCATGCTAACACTCATCCTTGAACTTTGCCAACAGCGGGCGTACGAATTTATCGTAGACAGCGAGCCCGTTGCGAGCCTCTTCTGGTACATTCATTAAAGCTTAGTGAGCCTTGGTAACAGCACCACCTTGATACAGAGACGCAGTGCTATCGATTCACCTCGTATAGCCGAAGCTGAGGTTAGAAATGCCCAGAGCCCGCAATGGGCAGCTTCCTAAAAGGCAAGAAAACTCACCTCAAAACGGCAAATGCAGAAAAACGAATAAATTTTGAGGTACTTTGAACGCACTGCCTCTCTCTCTCTCTCTCTCTCTCTCTCTCTCTTTACCCCAAAACTTCGTTAAATCGAGCAAGGAATTTAGGTTCACTTCGCTGCATCGAAGGTTTCGAGGCAGCTGGCTCTTTGAATATATGTATGAGAATCGAAAGCACTTCGTTAAATCAAGTTCCTGAAAGTAAATGTTTGTCTCTCTCCCTCTCTATTCCTATATATCGATTACGCAGCTTTTGTCCTGGGGGCGTTTTCCCGGTGGCTGATCGGAGAGCTGTCCATCGGCTTGGCCGGGTCGGTGTACGACAGGAGCCGAGGTCACCAGTTTCCCATCCGGCTGGCCTGCATGGCTCTCAGCATGTCCACGCTGATACTGGTCTCCCTGATCACCGCTGTGGCTTTCGAAAACCGCTGGCTCTCGCTCCGCTACGACGTGTTCCATTGCTTCAGCGACGCGCGGGCAACCGCCGAGGAGTCCGTGCAGGTCCAGCGAAAGACACCGTGTCGGCGCCAGTTTCAGCCACAGACCCCATGACAGCGTCAGCCCCGGCGTCCTGGTGGCGAGCGGCACACCTGGCGACGAGAGCCGCGGCGCTGCTGTACGTAAACATTGCGGGGGACACACTTATGGGCGGCTCGCCATGATGGTGCTTCCCACAGCGAGAAGCGCCGTACTGCCACAAGTGCGCGTCGAATATATAGTTTCATGCGCTGTCGTGTATTGCAGCAACGGTTCCGACGCAATTGAACATAAGCTCAATGTGAAGTAAAGGAAATGAGCCCTTTTAGAATTCCCAATGTGGGCAGACGCGAGTGCGATAAGACCAGAGAACTTCCCGAATAGCAACGACGAGATTGATTTCCTGTATCAACATGCGCGGACTCGCTGTGAATCCTTACAAATACAGGGTCTGTTTCTCGGCACTTCTGATTAGGCACGTGAACCATCGGTTATTTGATGTGCATTTCACGCGTGCAAGCGTGTCGGATCGTGTCGGATCGTGGTCGTGCACATTTGTCTCTGTGGTTTTCGAGGCGGGACTATATAAGCAGATTTAGCCCATCGCTGACATGAAATCGGCGAAGGTGTAACTTCTAGCTCGCATGTGTCGCCGCATAGTCTTTAATTCCGAAACGCGGCATGTAAATGAGATTTCAGTTTACTGCGTTTTCGTGTCGTAGGCCGCCCGTCGGAACTCTTCAGTGAGCGGAAACCTGACTGGGCTTCGTCACAACACATGTGGTATATGCGGTGAATGCATCCTCCATGGAGTTGTCAATAACTAGTTGGTAGTGGTTGACTTGAATAGTAAAAAGCGTCAGCCCTTCCACTGGGGTGAAGACGTGAAATAACCGAGGAGTTAAGTATAATAAAATGTGGCATCCATTGCAAACTCTCAGGACGTGGCCTATGTCGACGCTGCCGGGTAACGTGACCGAGAAGCTATGACAGCGGCTGTACTAGATCAGCAATATGAAATCATCGCTGCAAGCTCAGTTATTACAACCTCGCCGGAGGTCAGGGAGGAAGTCGCAATCGCCTTGACGTGCGCATCCTCCGCAGCCAAATTCATAGTCAGCGACTCAAAGACAGCTATGAGAAATTTCGCGAAAGGGCGCATTTCGCCTGAAGCCCTCAAAATTCTGGCCAGGGTACCCGAGGCCCGGCGCAGATGGACGCAACTCGTTTGGGCACCGGTGCACTCCGGTCTTACGGGAAACGAAGCTGCTCACAGTGCGGCGCGAGAACTGGCCATCCGCGGCCACACGACAACCTCTTGCGATGAGCAGTTCGAATCTCTCCGCCGTTCAGGCAGGGACCGGATGGTATCCTACAAGGAAATTCTACAATTCTACTGCCAGGGCAGGAGGCATTACCCTGCCGCTCACAACAATTTAGATAAAAACCAATCAGTTACCTGGCGCCTTTTACAGACGCACACTTTCCCAAACCCAGTGACGTTGCAGATTAAGATTGCAAATTATGCGCAGGTAGAGCCGATCTTCATCACATCATGTGGACATGTCCCCTGATTAGGACAAGAAAACCCACTAGCTTATTGCCTGCCCTTCCCATCACTACCCTAGAGCAGTGGGAGACTGCACTGCTCAGCTCAGACCTGGATCTCCAACTCCGGGTCGTCCAGATGGCCGAAGACGCCGCCAAAGCACAAGGCCTGGCCGCCGCCTGAGGAAGAAGAGGACGGGCCCTCCCACTCCCCTCCTCCCTAAACTACATCTCAGACAAATTAAAATTTATACTACTACTACTCCATTCTATTTCTATATGCGATAGGCAAGTAACCTATTTGAAAGGTAGCTATATGAGACTGCCCGAATTTTGGTTCTGATGTCGTGACATCAGATTGCAGTCAGTGCCTTATCTCTTGTTACTGACTGTGTATGCGTAAATGCGCGTTGCAGGGGTGACGTTGTGGCGTGTATAGTATAGTTAGTATAGTATAGTCAGTATAGTTATGTTGGTCGTGTCTGTAATATGGCTGCTTTAAATCATGCAATAAACTCTGTTGGTAGTCTGAGCACGTCCTGTGTTCTCTTGGCTCGTCCCTATAGTAAGTGGTGCTGTTGAAGATGGATAGTTTTCGATCCTACGCAGGGGAGCGACGAAGAAATCAAGCTCGCTGAGGACAGAAAGCCCGAGCACCACGGGAAATCCAGCGTGGCTGACACGAACCGCAAGCCCGAGCATGAGCGCACGGGCAAGGAGTTCTCTCGGAAGCTGAGCCAGGCCAAGGGAAGCATCGAGAGTGCTCGCACTAGCCAGCGCACTCATGCTTTTTCTCACAGCGCGCTTAGCGCTACCAGGAAAAGCAGTGCGGGCGACCCGCGGCATAAGTATAGCGGCTAAAAGAGCGCGGCGCTTGCTTGCGAAGTGAGCAGCGTGGCACCTTTGTCTCCTGGTACCAGCAGAAGAGGAGGCTGATAGCAGCGAGCAACATGACAAGCTGCTTGTTTCAGAAGTGAAACTGCTGGTGCCAGCAATCGGAGGACGCTGCAAAGAACTGTAGTTAGTGTTCGCAGCGGCAGCACAAATTTGGTACCTGGTGCCTGTGAATAGTACTCGTTGGTACCAGCAAATTAGAACTTGATAGAAATAATAAATACGGCATTTAGTGTTGCAATGTAGGCTTTATGGCCCGTGTAGAGAGAGACCGAAGAGGAGGGACACCGTGAGAATCAGCCGCCTATCCAGGGGGGCGCCATCCAGAGATATTCTATGAAAATGCTGATGACACCCCATTCGTGGGCTAAGACGTAGAGCCCAGTCTCGAGGGAGCCCCTCGCTTTCACTGGCGTCGGATACAATTCTCGAGGTCTGGCGTGAAGCCCCTGTACTAAGAACGTTGGTCAGAAAATGTACTGCATGAATTCCATAGCAGGTCGGGCGCATTGCATCCGTTTTGCATGTTGGAGAGAGAGAGAAAAAAGGTAAAGGAAAGACAGGGAGGTTAACCAGACATTACCTCCGGTTGGCTACCCTGTACTGGGGGAGGGGTAAAGGGATTCGACAGGAGAGAGAGAGAAAAAATTAGTACAAAAAAGGGGGAAAAATGAAAAAAAAAATCACACACACACACACACACACACACACACAAAACAGAACTGTTTCTGTGGGCATTGTCACGCAGTCTGCGAAGGCGTTCTAGTGTTGAAAAGTGTCAACGTCCCATCCTACGTCACACAGTGTAGAGTCACAATTTGTCACTGAGTTTGGTGTCTTTTAAATAACGCAGCAGTGCCTTAAAGGTGGCTCACGCTGTTGTTCGTGTAGGCCAGTTTACAAGGATGTTGATTTGCGTTATTAAGCGTTTGTCCAGTTGACCTATCGTGGCTGAGAGAGCTGCTCTCTGCGGGTTATAACGAGGGCACTCACAAAGAATTTGTGCGATTGTTTCGTTGCACCGGAAGAGCGTTCGAATCACAGTCGGTCAGAGAGGCCGGTGGCTCGCAAGAAGCGCAGAAGCGCCTGCACGGCCTTCTTCTGTGACGTTGGGTTCAGTCTGTGGTGGAGAATTTTTTCTTCCGACAGAGGCCGGTCGTCCAATTGGTTGAACGCGTTGGTAAGAGAATGTCTTTGCGCACTGTACTGCGGGCAGTCGCACAATATATGTACAATTGATTCTTAATTGCCGCAGTGGTCACAGGCTGCGCTGTCGGCCATTCCTATGCGGGACGCATAGGCGTTGGTAAACGCAACGCCCAACCATAATCTGCACAAAAGTGTTGCGTCTCCTCGGCGAAGCCTTGATGGTACTCGAAGGCTTAGGGTTGGGTCCAGAGAGTATAAGCGAGCATGCATGAAGTGCGATTCATTCCATTGTGACCTTGTGCGTTGGCGAGCGAGCACGCGGAGCTTCCGTGCAGCGTCAGTCCTAGAAAGTGGAATGGGTCGTTTGTGATCTTCTTTATGAGCTGTGCGGGCAGCTTGATCGGCCCGTTCATTGCCGATAATTCCACATGTTGGAAGGGCAAGTTAGACTGCATGGAGGTAGAAGCGTGCTGGGTACCGCGTTTGCTGTGGTACCCTCGCCAGTGTAACAGGACGTCTAGATGTAGTTTATACTACACCGCTTCGAGACTTGTGCTCTAAAACCGCCTTAGTAGTTGGGTTAGCAGTGGATCCGAGTCACGTGGTGCTTGTTTAATGGAACGCTGCGAACAAAGCGTGGCAGGGCAAGTCACAGAAGCAGCCACCTAGCCGGAGCAATCTCAATCTGCTTTGTTGTGCTGCTGGACGCGCTAAAGTGTGCATGCGTAGGTCATCTTAGAATGCTGCACTCGGGATTGTTTACCAATTCGCTGACTTCGCGCACGGCTTCACTCCTCCATAACGGTTACTTCACGCAGAGTCCGTCCTTGGCGTACCTGAAGACTGCGCACCTTTTGCAATAAAATCAATTCGCGAAGCAGTCCCGGCGAGCACTACGCCGCGGCGGCCATTTGTCTGGCATCAAAGAACTCGATGTCTATAGTGTTCTTGAAGGTTTATAGTGTGTTCCTATGGCGGCAGTGCTTGACGCACTTCGTGCCGTCTTGACAAGTTATGAATTCAAGAAACGACTCATATGTATAACAAGAATAACTTCTAAGAGTCCAAACTCGGAAAATGCACTGCATTTCCATAGCAGGTCGGGCGCATGGCGTCCGTTTTGCATGCTGGGAAGGTAAGACTGGAGGTCTAAGCGTGCTTGGGCACCGCGTTTGCCATGGTACGCTCGCCAGTGGAACAGGACGTCTGGATGGAGTTTATGCTGGTCAATCTGTAAGCGGAATTCCACTATACCAAAACGCGCCATAGATGACGCCGCTACAGTTCCCTCCGTGGATGCTCTCTCCTCGGCAGATTCGTAACTGCATCCATGGAATGAACTCCACGAAGAACATGCCTCTAGCGAAGTGTCTATTTACAGAAACTATTATTATGCGGACACTGACATTATATAGACACCGCTGGCCTACATGAGCATGAAGTAACCTGCTACAAGGCCCATATTTACTGATGGCTCCTCTAAACAGCGTAACTGCTGCCTGTGGTCTTTTCGTTCCTTCCACAGACCAGATATTTCCATGGCCTTTAGAGGGAGTAATGTCATCAACATCGGCCGAGCTGCACGCGATGAAACAGGCGAACTTTGACATGGATGCCGAGTCCCTGGCCTTGTCCGTCGAAACAGCGCAAAGCGTTGAACTTCTTGTATTTTTTATACTGAATCAATAGGTTTGCTCTCTAACCTGTTACCCACCCACATCATTTAATCAAGAATGTTATATCTTCTTAACATAACCATCAAGTTTGATCAACATTACCTATCTTCATCGCCTAGGACACTTGCGCTGCTGCCAATAAAATCGCAAGACCCGCATGTCTTTTTTTTTCTATTCTTCTGCCCGCGTTCTTCTAGGAACCTTCTTCCCCTCTTTCTCGTTCCCTGCAGGGTAGCATTTAGGCAAATATACGTTGGCTAACCACTTTGCTTTTAATAAACCGCTTTCTCTCTCTCTGTAACAATAAAACTAGGTTGCAAATCATCATCATCAGCCACAGCAGCATCCCATATTTATGTATGCATGACGAAGGTCTCTTCCAGCGACGTCCAATTATCTCTGTCTAGCGCTAGCTGATTCCAAGTCCTGCCTTCAAATTTCGTAACTTCATCACCCCATATAATTCTCTGGCGTCCTCTACTGCGCTTCCCTTCCTTTGTTACTGTTACGTCTCAAAACAGCAAAGCGCATTCTTTGGGTGTTTGCCCCCGAGGCAGCCCCTTTCATCAGCTCCGTCCAAACGGCGACAGTGCCCAAGACCGACCATGACAAGATGACCGTCCCGGAGATGCCACTGATTGATGCGAGGGGCCAACCTCGTGGAATGACTACCGTGGGAACGGCGACGATCTCGGTTTCCCAGATGGCCCCGCAGTTGCGGCGAATGCGAGAGCGAGGGGCCGACATTGGAGGCGGAGGCCAGCGGAACGGTGCGACGTCATGGGCGGGATATTGTGAACGGCCGAGTATTGTGACTGGCCGAGACACAGTTATCAGATTCCCTAGTCTGGTCACCTAGGGAAGACGACTTCTTTATAAGCGGACACATTTGGTGTCCTGTGTGCCCTGACGTGTTCTGAAATGTGCTAAGAGATGTAGTGAGCTGAGACACTCAAAGTGCTCCCCCACGGAGTGGGCTTCCATATTTGGAGCCACTGTAAATATGTAGAATAAACCGTTTTTCTCTCGCTCTTACTCCCGGACGTACTCATCCCTATGGCTGAAGGATAACTGGCCTAACCACTACCCCGAGTCCCAACAAACCGGATGGCAGCGGTGAGATGGATCCTAGCCATCGCAAGTTGCCAACGTTTGGTTCGCAACACTACCCACTCTGTGCAGCGTTGTCGCAGATTGGGTACCAAAGCCGCAAATATGTTCTCGCAAAGACCTTAAAATTTCGTAGCTTGTCTTTTATCATCCGTGAAAGGGGCCACCCGACAAGTAGCCAAGCATCAGACAAGCAAGCGAGAGAAAGATGCCCAGATGGAGGAAAAGTAAGAGTTGAGCTTGTCGCCCATCAGAAGTAAGATTCTATACAAAAAGTCACAGTTTCGCCCGAAAGGCGAAGCATCGATTGCGATAGCAAATTAGTAGACAGCTATGCAAAGTAAGGGTATTAGTTAAACTTGCAAACATTCGCTTACTAACTAACTTAACAAGCATGGTGTCACGCGCACACAGATTAACATGAGCACATCTCGTTCGATGACTGCGGAAACTCACTGTAAAAACGCTGGAGTGAGGAAGCGCGACAGGAAAGGGAGCGAATTAACCTTCGTGCTGTCTCTCGCTTCAACGCGCATAAACGTTGAAAGCGCAGCGCATACGAAGCTACCGGCACTCGGCGTACTTTTTCCACATCGCAGATCGCTTCGAAGATGAGGCCCGCGCGGGCGCGCACTGTGTCCCCGTCACAGATCGCCTTCAAGATATGGCGCCCACGCGGCCGCGGCGTAAGCAGCAGCTGCTAGAGTAGAACGCCCCCCCCCCCCCCCCATCCCCCCCTCGCCTCCCCCCGTGCCTCGCGCACGACAGAAGACGGCGCACTTTCGCCCCGCCTTCTTCCCTTGAGCGCGCGAAATTGAGCCGCGATAGTCGCCTTACTCTCGCAAGCTTTCACTCGAACAAACAGCGTACGGTGCGCGGTGACGACATCATCGTGTTTGGACTTTACAGGGAACATCACGGCAACGGCGATGTTGACGGTGGAAATGCGCTTGGAGTGTCCATATAATTGCTATCACAATAATACACTGCGGCTGTGCAGTAGACAGCGCTGCGCGTCACCCTATTTAGCGTGGAGCGTTAACCAGGTGTGCAAACAGCTAACCAGATAAATGGTGAAAGTGAACACGGCCGCGTTCAGTCAACAGATCGAGCCCAACTGTTGTAGATCTTAGGCGAAAAGACCTAGCGCCGCTTACCCGAGGCTGCCTGCCCAGGTACGCCCACGTACATGAAAGGGAAGTCAAGAACCACACTCGCACGGGGAACAAAAGAACATATGACGCTGCTGATGAGGTAGAGGGACGAAAGCTTTTACACTGGAAACGTGCTCGTTCTTTGAAAGTGCTTCGACACTCACGGCGTGATTGTGTTCTATATTTTTTTTCTCTCCTGCAGTGTCCGCCTGGTTGTATTATTTGTATACATTTGTCGCAATAAAGTGATCTTAGATCAGAGCCAATCACAGGTTCCATTCTTCATCGTCGGTGCGCGCGCCATCAGGTTGCGAGCCAATGCGAGAAGAGGAAGAAAGCAACCATGGCCGCCGCATATCGAAATTCGTGGGATCCGCTCTCGTCAGAGAACGACGAGCCATCTCCGCAATGCCTGATGCGAGTCAAAAAGGACATCGCCGAATTTAGAGCACGACCACCGTACGGGGTCTTCATCTTTCCGCAGGAAGACAACCTGACCAAGATCCACGCCCTGGTTGTCGGCCCATCTGACACGCCGTACGATGGCGGGCTCTTCTACTTCTTCTTGAAGTGCCCCTCGACTTATCCCGTGGAACCGCCCAAGGTGCGCATTATGACGACGGACGCCGGACGGGTCGAGTTCAACCCGAACCTCTATGCCAGTGGCAAGGTGTGCCTCAGCATCCTCGGAACCTGGATCGGACCGCCATGGACCCCGGCGCAGACCATCGAGAGCGTGCTCGTCTCCATCCAGTCGCTGCTCAACGAAAACCCTTACACGAACGAGCCCGGCGCAGCGTTTTTCTCGCCGATCAGCAAGATTCTCGGCTACGAGAGCAACTACAACTCGTTCCTGCAGCACGAGACCATGAGAGTGGCAGTGTGCGACACGGTCGAAGCGTGCCTCAACGCCACTTCGCCTTGTCCACCGGTTCTGAGGGAGCAAGTCCTCAAAACTTTCTCGGAGTCGTACGAGAAGTACGAAAAGATGGTCACGGAACGGCTAAACTTGACCGGAACCCCACTGCGTGATCGATTTTTTAACATCAAGGGAGTGTACCAGTACAAGACGCTATTGGCGCGGCTCAAGGATCTGAACGACAGAGTGAAGAAGCGGAACGAAGCTGCAACGCAAACGGAAAACGAATAATTCACTATTCGGTGCGGCGGCCGGCACTAACGCGACGCACTGCGTGACGCACCGACGCGCGTCATTGACTAATTCGTGACGTACTGACGCTACGACGGCTGCGCATGTGAGCCATCCATCAAGAATGTGTCCTCTGCATCTGTCCGCGTCATGTCCTGTGGTGCATCTGTGACACAACCGCATTATGACCAATGAAATCCTCCGTATTGTTTTCTGAAGCAAAGATTCTTGGCGAACGGTCACACCCTCCGGTCGCGTCTAGAGGCTGCTCAGCGCTACTGTCTCAAGCCGACTGGCCTCATTGGTACCGTGTAGACAGAACTCACGAAATTTCGGAATAAGTACTCCAGAGGGAAATGCGGCACTAGTGTCTATTCGGGTTTCTTCAGCGCTGCTTCAACTACCGTGAAAATAACTGAAAGTAAACGGATATTTCTTTTTAATTCGACCTTCTGGCTTCAAACAACCTTGTGCATTCTTTCGTTAACCGCCTTGAAGCCAATTTTAATGCGAAAGCACTATATCCCCTATTAGGCGACAATCCGTCATAGTTGGCAGCGTGACCGAATGATAATACGAACTATGGCCGACGGCGCAAAGAGTAAAAACACGTCAAAAAATGCCTATATTGACGTCACATTTCTCAGGGAGGCTCCTGTAAACAAAGTATATTAATGGCTTTCAGAAGAAAATTTGGTACATTTTGGTCCGGGCGCGGAACCGAACCCACGCCTCCAGGAAGCGAGACGATCACGTTTCCCCGACACCAAGGCGGCTCCACGGTTCTGGTTGGCTAAAGGTGTGCCTAATACGAGTGTCAATGCACACGGCACGTCGCAGCCACCTGGCAGACTGAAGGTGTGGCCTAGTGCGCACGTCATTGGGCACGTGAAGGCGCCGCCAATGGGGAGGAAGTGGCGCCACGTCATGAGTGTATAAAATGAGTGTATAAAATGAGTGTATAAAATACCTATTGCGATATGTGCCATAAAGTAAGTTAATTAAGAAGCTATTTAGTGAATTATTGTTATTTAGTTGAATATGTTTCGGGGATTTCTCGTGCACGTAATGTCCACCTCCTTCAAGAATCCAGCTCAAGGACTAGAATTGTGCCCTCTGCCACAGGCAATTTTTTTCAAAATTCTGTAATACCTAAAGAATTATCACCCCGCATAAGCCGAAAGGCCAACATGGCAAAGCACAGGGTGAGACGTAGATGCAGTGATGTCATGAGGACGAAGGCTTGACCTTTGTCAAGGAAGGAAGGGTGAGGACAGGCGTACGCAGAGAAAAGTCTGACGCGAAAGACACTGGTAAGGTTGACAATTACGCTCCCGTTTCATTCCACCGTATGTGGCCAAATGGGATTAGGTTAGGTTAGGTTAGGTTAGGTTTTGGTGCTTTTGGGCATAGTGCTCCCGCTCGCGCGTGCCACCCCCCACACGCGAAGTAACTCAGGCACCACTCGCCTAAAATTCAGAACTGCTTGACGTTGGGCATGACAAAGGTATGCCTGCGATTGTATGAGGGCAGTGTATGTGACCGTGCCCCTTCTGTTCGTGTTACTGTCATTATGTCCGCCACGCTGAAGCAAGCCCATCTGGTAATTGGCTCCATCTGACCGCGTGCGTAAAGGTGCGAATCGCGACCAGAAATTAGATGCCGATCGGGCTCGATCGTGATCGAAAGTGCGCCCTGCCACACCCGTAAACCTCGTCAAAACTAATCCGGAGTGCCTTATATAGCCCAAAGTGCAGTTTTGGAACGTTACACCCCAAAAATTCTGGTTGCCTTTTTTTTCTCTTTTTATTTTATTTTCTTTTTCTCAGAACAACATTTACCTCATTAGATATGAGTCCAGACAAAAAAAAAGAAGAAGAAGAAGAGGAGGAAGTTCAAGTGCCGAGATATCCAAAAAAAAAAAGGAAATGAATTTTATTGGTCCCTTCCGCAGAATTGTGCGAGCCAGACGTATTTTAATTGTTTGATTAAGGCATTTACTGAACACGAGCACATTATAGTTCGCCACGTATTTTACTTTCGACACAGGATGTAAGATGCTCTGTAGACTACTTGAACCTCTGGATCATCTTCATCGGGCTTGCCAAGTTTCGAGCGAATTCTGGAACGAGAACCAAGAGGGCCGAGGGCATATCAGGGACTAGACGATTCTAGCGCTTTCACCACAGCTTAAATACACGCAGCTTGCTCTTTGAACAAAGAATAGAATAAGTGCACGAAGAGCTATTATGAAACATGGTTTTATGGCGCAGTTTTAAACGGGACACAGCAAGATACACAGAGCCGTCTAAAATTGTGCCGTATCACCATGTTTCATAATGCTCGTAACCAACTAGCTCATTAGTGTGTTGAAAGAGAAGTAGCACTCATGAAAAACCAACAAAAAAAATGGTTGGCCTTGACAACTCGAAAATTCGGTGATAAGTTATTGCTTCTGCGCAAAGTGTATTGGGCTAGCGCCAGTCGATTCTGCACTCTGTTTTTTTTTTTTTTTTTTTTTTTTTTTTTAATGTGGCATTGAGGTGGAAGCTAGACAACGCGTTTCGGCATTGAAGTCTGAGCGAGATGCTGTTCGAGAGTGAGCAGACAAGGCTTTGATGAGAATACGACAACCATCGCGTCGACACGCGCGCAAAGAACACATACAAAGCGCTGCGCAGATAAAACCGCCAGCTTTACATAACTGTTCCGGTTACAATACTGTCTAATCTCCGCTCATATTTTGCACACAGGTAGCGTTTTGCAGTGAGTTCAGTTTAATATCCCGTTTGTTAGCTTCCCCTGCCCCAGTCTCGTTCACAATAAAATTGAAGTGCGCGTCGTCTGCCTCGACGCCACTTAAGAAAATGTCGATAATGACGCCATCTAGAGTAGCGGCGATTGATGGCGCCACCGCTGAGTGTCCTGCATCTTCCTTTCACCTGTGTCTTTTGCACTGCTTAACCATTCCTATTTATAAAACAGCAGTACGTTAGCATGATCGCGATTCTCAATGGTTGAATAGTTTAGGTGAACTATAGCTTCAACTAGTCGAGCCAAGAACTAGCGGTCATCAAAGTGAGATAAGTGCAGTGTGGAAAAGGACAAAATTCGTCTTTATTCTGGTTTCGAGCGCATCTGTGGCAAAAATAGAAGACACGGCGACAGAACATTTGCAGGTTATAAGGCACCACTTTCTGATACCCTCAGTCTCAGTACTATACGGTCCTTACAGGGATATGCCACATAGGTGTGCCTGAATAGGCGTCTATAACACCCTTCATGATTCCCAAATCAAGTCAATGGGCCCTAGACTTCTTTCTACAGATAAAGATTAATTCGTTAATTCATTATTTGAATGTACCTTGATTACTCCGCGAAGCATAAGGCTCCTGGAGGTGAGGCCAGGAGTCCTCTGAATGAACTCGCCAAGTTTCTCCCAAGATGGCGCATTTCGACGCCCCTTTGTGATGCTCATTTCATTTTCACAGATCCCAGGAACACCAGTCCCACCACACGTGCGCCAGCACTCACCTCGTCTCCAGTCTGTCGAGAGCCTGTTTGGCACGATCGGGTTCCTTTTCTTCCATTCGTATCACAAAACTCCACGTCCTTACACATGCCATGACAGCCGACAACGCCGTCTTCTCTTTCACTGAAAATTCCTCCCTGTAGACACAAGAGAGAGAGAGGGAGAGAAGAGCAGTGGGGCACGATTATCTTAAAACAATAATGCCTATATTTTTGGACTCCAGGTGGCAACGCATGAGACTCTTCACTGTTTGCATTGTTTCTCAGCACAATAACGACACTGGCCACTGACGCGAACTTTCAGCTGATGCACATTGTTGGGGCGGCTGCGGCGTTTGTTAGCGTAAGTTAACTGGCAGATGTGGTTGACATTAAAGATAAGTTCGCTCCTGCCTGATAACGACTCTTGTGCAAGCAGAAGCGAACCGTTAATGGAGCGTGAGCATGGCCGGCGCAGAGATATAGAGATATCATGATCGAAAAATACACACGCACAGACGGACAGAAAGGGGATGACAGACGAACACTATAGCTGCCGGTTAATAACCGGCTTAGAGAACACTGTAACAATGAAAAAGAAAAAAGATGCGCGCGATGAATGGCTTGTTTTTCACTATATAATTCTTGTGGCTGCGAACCACTTTTGCTCAAGTGTAGTTTTGTCAGCAGAAGCAGCGACAAGCTTACGCGTGAAACTGCAGAGGGGGAAACAATATCGCGTTTGGGAAGAGTGGTTGTACGAATACCCAATCTGTGTACCTTTAAGGATAATGCCTTCATTTTCCTATGAAAGCCAATCACGCGTGTAAAATGGCGAGCGTTTCAAAATAACGCAGGTTGCTGAAATAGTTTTTTTTTTTTTTTTTGTCCGTATGTGTGTCTCTGCACTACACGATTTGCCGTAACGCCGCACCAACAAGTTAAGCCCCAACCTCTACAACTAGGAAGTGTGAAAGAGAAGAGGGGAGGGAGGGGGGTGCGCGCGCATACAATACATGTAACACGTATTTTATTACTCACTTGCGAACGTCACTGAAGGGGACCTCGGTCTTCTCGTAGCCGTACGTCCAGAAGTCATGTTGAGCAGTCAAATAGCCCTCAAACTCCTGGTGCCGAAACTGATGAATAAATAGTTCACAATATCTTCAAATGATCACCGACTAAATGGGAAAACCAAATAGGGTGGAATATATTTCGCGTCTCCATTTCCTTTTCTCCTCTCCTACCAATATTCCTGGATATGAAAACGTTGGACATTTACTGTGTAATAAGCAAGCTCTTCTCTTTCTCTGGAACCGATAGTCAATAAATAGTTGATATATACTACGTAGCACATGACTTACAGGCACAATATTTGGCGTGAGCCCCAGTTGCATTCACTAGATTTTCCAGTTTCTTTCTGTAGTAAAATGGTAAAATGCGGTCGTTTCGATACGTCGCCATGTGCTTTTAAGGGATACTAAACAGAAACACTTAATTTAGACTGGCAAAGTACACTTTCAACACTCTATTTCCGTTAATTTCTCGGTAAGAGGTTGATTATTACAACAGCAAATGAACGCCAGAGCTTCGTTTCTTTAATTTCACGCCAACACCTCCGCAACGGTGTCAGTGTTGCGTGTAAAAATTTCTAACTGTTTTCTCGTATTTGGGACCCTGTGGCTCAGTAAAATTTATTGAAACTCGCTAAGTTCAGTCTTTACTTTCTCTTTAGAATACCGTGTAATACATCTTTATCGGCAAGGTAACTAGGCTCGAGCGGACGCCCACAAAAACAGTGACGTCACGGCAGCGATGCGGGAAATTGAAGGCGGCTTCACCACCTGTCTGCCGTACTTGAGGGGTTTTTTTTTTTTCTTTTTCTTTTTTTTTCTCGCTTACCAAGCCTCCTTCAATGGTAGGAGTGACTTTTACGGTATTGTAGAAATGTAATTTATCATTACAACTTAACTTCCTGTTTCTACTTAGTGTCACTTCGGGGAGATCTACGAGATGATGTACGGCGGGATGATCAAAGTGTGACAAGTTTCGTTCATTTGTACTGCGTGTTAATGTCTGAGAAACCAATTGTGTAATTTCGCAATAACAATTTCGTAAAACGGTCACATGCCGTCAACATAAAACAAAGCAGTCGGTCTGCAGGATGTGGCGCCCAATAGCAACACT
The DNA here is from genome assembly GCF_013339745.2 of Dermacentor silvarum. NCBI lineage: Eukaryota > Metazoa > Arthropoda > Arachnida > Ixodida > Ixodidae > Dermacentor > Dermacentor silvarum. The sequence goes on along the minus strand of NC_051156.1, from coordinate 210,806,279 downwards.
GCGCTTACTGTGTGAAGCTCGTATCAGCTCTTGAAGCCAACTCTGGCGAGCTTCAACTAGGATTAGTTCTTGCAGGCATTGATCGTGTGAAACTTCAGTTGAAATAGCCAAATGGAAGCTGTCTAAACATTTCTTTTTTTTTCATAAAACAGTTGAGAAGGGAACAGTTATTGACTCCCAATTACTTTACCATGTGGTGGCTAGCATAATTGGTTTATACGCATGCACCTTCCCAAATACCTCCCCTACAGTAGGTGCCTGATCCTCCTGCTACCCAGCTCGATCCCTCCCAAATACGCACATGGCCTTCCCAAAAAACCACGACTACCGTCATATCAGAGGGCAACAAGTCAATTTATCGCCACAATTTTCCCAGTTCAATGGCCGAGTCTATACATTACCTCAGCAAAGAAATAAACCTCGTCAGGTATATACTGCAGATACGTCCGCCGACGTGACAAAACTGTTTTATGCTGTTCCAGCAAAGTTCGCTGTAAATAGAATCACTATAGATTGGCCAGTTGATAAGGACCTCGAACCGAGAAACTGATAAGTATGCTGCGCGCCTAACCCCCACCACCGATAGAGTGGTTATGGGTAAAGCAGTGACGCTAATACCAATCGTTCTAATCACTTGACAGGTTAATTAGACTGAAGAATTCACGGCACCTCCTCGAAGCATTTGTCGAGTCCAGGCTCGGCCACGGCGCGCAGCCGGTACAGCGTTGGGCAGAACACGCCGCCGTCGACCAGCACCCGGCGAACCTCGGCGAAGAACGAATTCCAGTGGAACCAGTGCAGCGCATTCACCGTCGAAACCAGCGCCACGGTGCCGGCGTCGAAGGGAAGGCACTCGGCGTTGGCCACCCTGCAGCGTTTACACTCGTGGTACATTACGTCGAAGCTGTGTATCTCTAGTAGAGCCCCCGTATGTATCCCCCGCATACGTTCGTTCCCAGAGGGGTACCCCGGTTTACGTCCGTATCACGGCGCGCGGACAGGAATGGAGACTGGTAGGGGGACAGGGGGAAAGAGTGTGGCGACGGAGCCTGTGCACGTGGCCTGCGCTTCTGTGATACACCATGTTCTGTGGTTATAGCTGTGGTTTAGCTGTGGTTATATAGCTGTGGTATAGCTGTGGTCCCGCTCATCAGAGGTGCCGGCGCGGCTGCAGCAGCGGTTGCGGCAGATGCATGAGAGGTGTGGTGACCGCGGCGGCGCATGTGTCGGCGTAGTGTGGTGCCATATGAAAAAAAAAATGTACGAATACTTAATGTATGCAACCCATGTATGCAGCCTAAACAGCTTCGCTGGTAATCCATCCCCATATGAATGTTGTAGCCCCACGAATTTTTTTTTCTTTTTTTGCTGTGACATTACGACACTCGAATTTTCCAGGAGAGGAAAAGCGCTGTGAGCAGTATATTACATACTAAACTGGCCAAGAACGCGTGTTTAGCCACTATACGAGCCATTGGTTTAGCGCGTAATTATAAAACATGCGCCATGCCTCCAGGACGTGTTCGCGCCACGTCTTGAGTATTCCAAAGCATGGCTGTTTTAAAGAGTTGATTGTGTACGGAGTCCTCATCAAGGTGGCTGCAAGTGCAGTTGTATACTATTTCATCTACATTCTATCTGCACGTCGACACAAAAGAGATACCTTGCGGCTGTTATCGGGCTGCTCGACAGAACTGCCACAGCAAATTGAATACAGATGAGAGTCTTGGGTAGCGCAGGGACGTCCGGAACGACCAATTGAAGAGAACTTTCCCTACCGAAGTCTCGCGACTAGAGAGTCGTCTGGAATACTCCGTGACCATGGCGACGCAAAAACACCAATAGAATATAGAAATAGAAGATTTTTTTTATTGCCAGAGGCTGGGACAGTGCTGGACTGACTTAATTATTATGGTAAATATTGGCAATAAATATTAAATGCCGCCGGCTTTTCCACAGTGTCAAATTCTTACATAAATGAAGGATGGTGATAAGTGAATTGAATCCTTACAGCTATTGAGCAGTTCGATACCAAACGCGGCGCAGTCGTTTGCAAGATTAAAAACTGCACAATAAATGAAATATTGACTTTCTGCATATTTCTAATGTCTCGAAAGCCGGGAGGCGGGACAAGCCTCCATTGTGAAGGTAGAGACCCGTGGCTCACTGGAAGCTCACGTTCTTGGCGGTGCAAGCTGCTCGTGCTATGCTGATCTGCGTCTCACTGATGTCGGTGCCCACGACTTTCCTAAAGTGCGGACAAAAACGTTCCGTGCTCTGCCCAGGACCGCATCCGACGTCGACGCAAACACCATCCTTGCATGAGACCTGTCGCGTCGTTAAAGAGAAATAGAAAAAAAATGCAGCAGATCCAACAAGTTGGAATCCTTGTACAACGAAGCTTTATGTGAGTGCATAAAGAGTGGAAACATGAGTTTGTGTTTATTGAATGTCCGCACAAAGTGACTCTGACTGCTTTATGCAGACATTGTAGAGAAGCTAATGCAATGCCGCCGCCGCTACCGCGGATGCGCTAAGGCGAGCTGTCTGGTTCTTTTTACTTTTTCCTGCACGGCCGGCGCCGCCGCTGCCACGATAATGATGATGGTGATTTATCGGCATCCCCTTTGAAACGGGGCCGGGACAAATCGCCACCTAGCCTGCTTGAGTTCCTCTAGTATGCTATCAATGCTTTGCCTTCTAGCATTCTTGTATACATCTTTTTAACCTTCTCTATCTACCTTTTACCGCTGCCTATGCCTGTAATGGATCCGGTTTGATCAGTCTCTTCCCTGCTTTTTTTTCACCAATGCTCTAATCGTCTCTTGCTTATCTCGACTGCTGACCGGGTGATACTTCCGTCTTCTTTAAATCCAAGCGCTTCTGGAAGTTGTACGTTACGTACTGGTAACCATGGTGGTGGTGGTAGCAGCTTCATTTTAGCAGGAAAGGGAAGAGGGAGGCCAGGCCCCAACGTTCGCCAGCCAGTCTGCCAGCCTGGCTTGAAGCAGATGTTGTAATTTTCGGAGCACGCGCTCCCATGACCACCCCGGAGGGGAGCGATCGCAAGAGGTCCCTCGGGGAGTGGGTTACGGGTGCAAACTCACGTTATGTGCTCCTGCCCTAACGGCATCAAGCCGCAGTGCGCGCACCCGCACACGCTGTCATGCTTGGGAAGGGCGGCCAGCCTGCGGGGGCACCATGTGTCTGAGCCCTCCGGATGGCGACCGCTTGGTGTCGTTCCAGATTGCTACATGGAGGTGGATACGCACATCGCTTCTGGCGCTGTTGTATAAGCCTATCCCCATAACACTGAGGCCTCCTCATGAGCATCCGGGCGAGCAGCCCCTACCCCCTGGTTCGTGTGTGCGCGGGTGGCTAGGCTGGCAGCTTCATTGTCTTCGTGGCCTGGGACCAAGCGAAGTCTGATGGTCGCCTCTGGCTCTCGTAGTTTTCGCAGGGCTGCGCGACGAGCACATCCTGTGCGGTAATGTTTAATGGGTGTCATTGAATCCGACACTATATATAGCATGTAGCAGCGATATTGGTGCCTTGGGCGATGGCAACCTCTACCACCTCGAGTACGGTTAGCGCTCTGGTGGTCTCTGTGTGGAGGATCCCGCCTTGCCCATCAGCCACTGCTATCGTATACAGGCCATTGTCTGCGGGGGTGCATCCACGAAGGCGGCTGGCTTGCCTGTCAGGGTGCGTCGAAACGATTCTGCGCGTGCGTCAGGCCTGTCCTTGTTCTGTTCACCCATATTCTTTGGAAGTGGTGGGATAACAATCTTATTTCTGATTTTGAGGGGGATTCTGGTCCGTGGAGTGATAACAGTGCTTGGTGGAAAGTTTAGCAGCTTCAAGACGTCGTGTCCATGCTGTGTTCCTGACAGCATCCACCAATGTCTTGCACATTGGGCATCAATGACAACTACGCGGATGCGCGGAGGCGAGCACCATCTGGAGGTGATGCAGGGAACCCAGCGGCGCGCGTCCTCCCCTGTGATTGGTTGCCCTATTCGGCTAGAGAACAGCCACGTAGCACCCACGGTCGCGAAAACCCGACGAGGTTCGCAAAGAAAAGCGTCGGGTGCCAAAACACGTAGACATTTTTAAGAAGTACTGACATCAGGGTGCAGGATGCGACAAGAAAATCGCGCTGAACGGTTTACATCTTCGTCGCTCACACTACTCCGGTACTGCACATAGCTCCCGTTGGCATTCCTGTATACTCTTTGTACCAGCCTGTAGACTGACAACAGTCTGACGTTTTGTCATTCTTTCCATGTCCTTCATCATTAATAATTTACATATCCTTTCAGGAGCTTCCTAGCTATAGTCAATTTATTTATTAAGGCGAATGTCCTTTAACAGCGAAGCTGTTTAAGCCCGCCGTAATTTGTGGTGCGTAGCAAGAAGCCACCAAGAAAGAAAAGAAAAGAAGCTTTCTTGCCGAGGCGGGATTCGAGCCCGCGTGCAGCTGGTTTCAAAGCGAGCGTCGTAACCACTAGGCTATACAGCCACGCCTGCATAGCACGCATTTATGCGAACCATATGATTGCGTTCGAGCGTCGTCGTCTTCGTCCACAGCTGGCGCGTTCGTACGCTCGTGCTCTGCGAGATGAAGAGGCTTTGCGCGCTTTGAGAGCGAGAGAGAGACACGCATTCACGGAGCGGGTCTCCTGGAACGCGGTGCCGGCATTGGAACGCGGTGTCGTTGTTGCAAGCTGCGCTATGCAACGCGCAGTGACGGCCGTTAAGTCCGAGACGCGCGAAAATAAATTATCATCATCATAAGTAATAAGATGAAAAGTTAGCACGCCCTTCCGGAAAATGGTAGGCTACGATCGCCCAGCTTCGCCGTTTCAAGCGTTGCGCGGCCGAGTGCAAGGCTAAGCGTTTTGTTTTTTTGTTTTTTTTTAAATCTCATTTTGCGGTCGCCTTGAAAAATTGGAGCCAAACATTGGACAAACAATCGATAAAAAACATGCACAAAAATTGATAGCTCAACAAGATCATTACCAAGCCCATAACATTATATTTCAATCCATAGATAATTTCATGAGGCATATAAATAATGATAAATTGTCATGATAGACACTAAATAATTATAATAATGAGCTTGACAAAGCGGGAAAGTGGGTCGAAAGACCCCCAAAGTGGCAAAGAATCGAGAATTAATTATAGTAATGGGTGCAAGTATGGTTATGATAGTAACTATAATGATAGTAGAATACAATAATGACTCAATAATGACTATGACTCAGCAAAAAATTACAATGACTCAGCGAAAAAAAAGATTAACGCTCAAACACCACTGGAATGGGTTCGGACCTGGGCACTAAGTGAAGGAAACACTAAACGATGACTAATGCTTTCGCCTTAAGGTCTCTCAGGCGTAGCTAAAGGGACTCCTGAGTGTTTTTATGAAAGTCTCCTCGCACACCTCTTGTTGATGTATATCGGAATGACTAGTAATTAAAGCAGCGAAACATGTACACTCTCCACCAATTTGCGAGAACGTCTAATAAATAAATTAATTAATTAACTTGAGGCGCACGAGGGAGTGGGTCGAAAGTCCATCTATACTGATGTTAGGGCGTACACGTACCGTTTGGTTCGCGTACTCGACGATGTCTGCAACCATCGCAGGCGGCACTACGGGCCTTGCCACTTTGTACTGCGCCGACAGGTCGCCGCCCACAAAGCAGCGCCTGTACGACTCTTCGAGGCTGGCAGGTGGCCGCTCGTACGCAGCGCCGTGCGGCTCGCCCGACATTCCTGCGCGCAAACCACACGGCCGTGCTTCAGTCGAATGTGCGGGCATGCACCGGGTATTTCTGCGAATACATTCTGCAATTTTAAAATATAATCTGCAGCAGATTGCATAATTATAATCTTTGAGCTGGATTGCCCAAACAGGAGGACATTATCTATAGGCGAGAAATCCAAATGCATAATTGAATAATTAACAAAAATCAACTTAAGTTTTAACTAATCACTCTACAGCACATGTTGCAATTTATAAATTGTAGCCTGGGAGTTCGCAGGGTAGATCCATTTGGAACGAATTCTCAGGATGGAACCAGTTTCGCGATATTCATTGCCAAAGTGTGCGACGAAATACATGGGCGTTCCAGTTACTTTTGCGTATGAATGCATAAGACGACGTATTGTTAAAAATAATGTCGCAGTTTCGCCCGAAAGGCGAAGCATCAATTGCGATAGCAAATTAGTAGAGCTATTCGGAGTAGGGATAGTAGTTTTATCGGCTGCATAAACTTGGACACATTCACTTACTAACTGAATTAACAAGCGTGGTGTCAGCGCGCACCAGGACACATGAATAGATCACACTCAATGACCGCAGACAACCGCTGTCAAAACGCTGGTAGCAAGCGCAGTCCGCCGCAGCGGGCGAAGGTTCGTGCGGTCTATCGCTTCAACGGAAACTGAGCGGCCGAATGCACAGCGCATACAAAGGTCAGAGTGTGGAGATCGCTTGCAAGATACGGCGCCCGCGACAACACCGGCAGCCCGTAGCGGCGCAAACATATAATAAAGAACCAAGCGCAAAGCGCAAAGTACATGAACGCATTTGTTGGCAGAGTAGAAGCCACCCCCTCCCCTCCCTCCTGCGCTGCCTTCCCACTCTGCTCCTTTTCGCGTGGGAGATTGCGTCGCCAATTCCCCTTGCACCTGGTTGCAAGATACGCATTTGGTGCCGCAGCAAAGCGTCGACCCCCCCCCCCCCCGCTCCCTCTCCTCCCATACCACTACGGTGTTTCGCCCCACGGAAGTCGCGTTTGCTTTCCGCCGTGCGTTCGCTCTCCGTGATAGCGCGCGTCCCACTCGCGCTTTCACTCGCACATACGGCGCGCGGCGACGATTTTATCGCCCTTGGACTTTACACGGAACCTCACGGCGACGGCGACGACGACGGCAGAAATCTGCTTGAAGTGTCCATATAATTCTATCGCAATTTCGACGCATGTTTTGTTGACAAGGATGGCGCCGCCATAGAAGCGGTAAAGCGAAGTACTGCATCGTGACACTAACGAGCGCCGACAGGGAGCGCTGCGGTAGTCACAGCGCAACGGAGGCTCCAAGGCGGTATAGCCTGGTGTTGGCACTTTCCACACATGGTTTGTCTTTCGCGTCGGATTAGCCTGTGGCGCCTCGTCGCCTACGGAGTGCAGCTTCAACATGCATCAGCAGTGCTTACACGCCGCCTACTGCTTCGCTTGCGATGACACCAAGTTAAGAAAACTGCTGCGCTAAGTGGTGCAGAAAGGCAACGATGTCGACGGGCGAATCTCGCTTTGGTCCGGTGAGAGACAGGCCTGCGCGAAGCAGAACGCCTTCGCGCGTTCGCGGCGTACGCTGCGAACTCTGCCACTCACATTCCTGAAGCTGAGCGCGTCGCAACTAAACTGGCTCCCCAAGACACTGCGGAGCCGGACCAATACGTTCGTGCATTCGCCGAAGCAACTCGGTAGCGGGACGCCTCTCGCCAACAGGCCGCCGCGCGCCAGGCAAGCCTGCAACACAGTCGCCGACCCGCAAATAGTGCGCCTTAATTCCACTGCAGCGGACCGTGAGTTCACGAAGCGATCTACTAACAACCCGTTCGGTTTCGTTTGTACGGTTTGCGAGCGCCTGTGGTTTATGGCGGACTTACGCAATGCTCCGGCGCGTGCAATGCCGTGTCTCCGGGGGATGTTTGCCGGCCGCGAGCCGTTCGACAAATTTCTCTTGCGTGGCAATTGTCGAGGATGCCTGTTCAGTGGTAGGGTGCCGCTGATGGCTGCGCGCAACTCAATTCTTCAAGCACAATAAACATGCAACAGCTTCTGTGAAGACAAGTTGCGCTATCGTGTTCTATGCCGATGCCTATGAAAGAGGGTTCAAGCATATTTTCCTATTTTTCTTTTCTTTCTTTTTTTATGTGCGTCCGTTTTAAGTAATTTGTTCCAATATCCGGAAGAGAAAAGTTACCCGAGCACTGCAACTACAGTGCCTGGCGACATAGATACGCTAACATGAGAAAAGTAAACTAGGACACGTCTTCTGCATGATTGTGTGGAGTGGTGCCTCTTCACATTCGATCTCTAAATGTTCTACGTAGAATAAACACCGCAAATGCCATGCAAGATGGAGAACGCAGAAGCAGAAACGTGAGCTTCAGACTGTTCAGACCTGCTTCGCGTTTGAATTTGTTTATATTACGTGCGAAAATTGCACGTTTATCATTGATAGTTCTCGACGAAATAACCATTACGCCGTACACTAAACTATTATAATTATTTTTAAGAAGAGTACCTTAACCCTGGAAAAGCCCAAACACCATTCCACCTTAAGGCAACTTATTCACCTTTATTTCTGGCCATCGAAAGTATCTTAATTCGTACAAAGAAAATGAAATAATTTTGAGTAAAAGAAATAGTATAAAAATAATACATTAGTAATTGCTTTCCTGAACTACTACCCACAATTGAAAACTTGCTCCAGCATATCAAAAGATAGAACGCGCTACTATGGGCTTTGCGCTAACTCCCCCCCCTAAAATTCCTACGTAGCGTAAAAAGGATATTTTACTTTTTTTTCACCGTTTAACAGAAACAATGAAAACGTCCGAAAGAAGACGCAGAATAGAAGCACATGCTCTAGAAAACGTCGTATATCTATTCTAATGTCCAGCTTGAATTCATTTTATAAATGGTTTAAATTTGGTTGTAAGAACGTCGCAAAAAAACATGTCTGGAATAGTACCTACATAAAGAATCTCACCAAACCAACTGTCAAAATCCGTTTTAGGACGTTTTCAAACCGTCGTGAAGAATCTGTTGCAGTGTTTCACTCTCGTTCTTTCAGCCTAGATTTTTTTACAGCTTATTAGAGTGGCGACGGAAAAAAAATTGGTCTTTAATGCACGCGGTGAAGGTGGCTGGACAACGAAGCTGTAAATAAAATCTAGAACAATGACCCATTGCAACGTAGCTTGAAATTATTCCCATGGCGACATTCACATGCACTTTACCTAATTATTAGCCTAAGACGTTTCAACAGCCTGCGACTTGACTTGCACCACTACTTCGTGCACCTACAAAGAGTGGACCAGAGACAAGAGAAATGCACGTAACCACACTTTCGGCACTCCTCGTATGCAGGCTGCTCTTCAGGAGTCCTGCCTATACACGTGACCTCGTCATAACACTGTCACAACACAAATCAGCTGCTAGGCGGTTTCGTCTTTTACGTACAAAAATGTACTTACGTCACTGCCTGCTTCGTATGTTACAGTTGTCGCTTCCAGGCAAATGCAGCTTATGCAACCGTAATATTTACCGGGAAACGCTTGCGGCGAACGCTATGCGCGAAGGCGAGCTTTATGGCTCTTTTTTTTCCCGCACGGCCGGCACCACCACCGCCACGGATGCGCCGAGGCGAGCGCCATCTAGTGGTGCTGCAAGGAACCCAGCGGCGCACGCGCCGTGCGCCTCCCGCTGATTGGTTGAGTATTTGCCCACGGACACGACAGATTCACCGGGGGGTAGAGGTATACAGCTTCGCTTTATACCAGCTTGGATATATGCGCCGTCAAACTCGCCCTAAAAATGCACTTTTATTGCACTTTCTTTTTGAACAAAACGCTTTTTTTTATGCAGTGAAGCACAAAAGTAACTGGAACGCCCACGAATTTCGCCCCACACTTCGGGAAATAATATCTCGGAACTGGTCTCACACTGGAGATTCATTTTAAGTGGATAGCCTTGCAAGATCACCTGTTACAATTCGTAAATTGCAATATGTGTGGTAAGGTAATTAATTAGGAAGTTTGGAACTAGTGCATATTGTTTATTACTTAATTATGTGCTTCGCTATCTCGAGCTAGTGATGTCCGCCCCTTCGAATATTTCAGCTCAGTAACAAAAATTATGCTAACTGCCTCAGGCGCTTGTTAAGAATTCCGGAAAACTTAATTATCAACCCGTAGGGATTAAAAAATGAACTTACAGACTAGCTAACATATACCATGATATACTTAAAAACAAAGTCAAAGTAAATGGGGATAACCCAGTTTTCTAACGCGAGTTTTTTACCTATATATATATATATATATCGGATGTGAACAAATCCAGCATTTAGTCTAAGCTGCTGCGCGTTGCGACGCGTCATAGAACTCTGTAACAAATGGCTCTTCGGGATGTAACAAATGGCGCTCGGCAAGGCCAACGGTTACAGTACTTTGTGTTGAACCGCCAGCAGTGTTGCGCTATTCCGAGTTGAATGTTCTCTCTCCTGCACCTGCTAATTGAGTCTGACGGTCACTGAGGATAACCTAATTTCCGGCGGCACCGTTATGGACAGTAAAGAAACAATTTGCGCAGCATTAGACCTCTAACTTCATTCCCATTAATGGCAATTTATTCGTGCTCTTAATGATATTATTTCTTTCTTTTTTAACACGAAAGTGTTTTATGCCGGGGTCCACCAAGACTTCACTGACGTATTTCCGTCACGGAAATACGTCAGCTTACAATGTACACGAACATAATACAAAGAAAGAAACCAGAAGAAAAAGTTCCACAAACATGCAAAATTTGGAAATCGAACCCACGACCTCTCGGTCCGCGACGATAGATCGCCGAGCGTTTAACCCATTGCGCCACAAACGCATTTGCAGAGAGCTACACAGACGCGCCTTATATATCTAACACTCCTCCGTGTACCCGCGCTCTTGCTCGGGGCGGTGCCGCCGCCTACGAGCAGAAAAGAGAAGTACTGCATTATGACACTAACGCGCACCGACAGTGAACGCTTCGGTGGTCTCAGCACTACGACGCCTCGATGCCAGCATTCGAAGGGACGCTGGCATCAAGAAGCACTACCAACGCCACCTAGGTGGTGTTCGCCGTACTCAGCACAGCGGAGCGTGGCCTCCGCAATTAGCTCTGAAAATGTTTCTGAAGTTGATCGCGGAGGCTGCAATTACGACGCGCTGTACGCGCTGATTTGACTCGGTGACGATTCAGTTACGTGCTTTGTCTTGCGCGTTGTATTAGTGTGTCAGTTACGTGCTTCGTCTTTCGCGTTGTGCTAGCGTGTGCAGCGTAGTGCAGCTTCCATATGCACGACGGTTGCTCATGGTCATCGACGTTGGTAGTCGTGATGGAGGAGACGTGCCACCAGGCGTCAGCGTGGGTGCATCCACGCCTAAGGGCGCTTTAGCCACAAAACACCAATAGACATTATATATCAATGTGCAATAAACATTACACTACTTCTGTGAAGACACGTTTCACTTTCGTGTTCTATACCGATTCCTATATAAGAGGGATCAACCACATTTTTTGTGAGAAACTTACTAACCCGAGTTCCCAAATCCTATCAAGTTAGATGCTTAGTAAAAAGCTGCAACAATTTCGTGACATACACTTTGAATCAAGGCGTCTGAAACTTTCGTTCGCATCTCCCACCAGCACCGACCAACCAAACAGTGAATGGTGGCTTTCCCGCCAAGCTCGCTGCCGAAACTGTCCCTCATCAGAGCCAAGAGCGCCACCAATATGCAGCTGTATTTGTGAGGCAATAGAGACAATGTTTGTGCTACAGCCTTCAAAAAAAATAAAAAATACGTCACAAGTTATGCGTTATACTGCAATACTTCAGGTGAGGCCCATAAATCCAAGCTGACAAGGAAAACTCGGACTCGAAACTTGACGCCGGGCTCACAGGCCAAACGTAAATCGAGGCTTTAAAACGAGATTACCGCCATGTGACGCTGCGCTGCCGGCGAAAGTTGATGACCACAGCCAGTTCGAAGGCGCCAGTGAACGAAGACTGTTCCTCGCGCACGATTTACGCACTAAACTGCCGGCAAACAAGGCCGGTTGGCACACAGACAAAGCAAACGCCGACATCATAGAGTTATGGGGGCTAGAAGGGGTACTGTGACGGGCGGGATCGAGGAGCTGCACTATATGGCAATGAAACAGGGGGCGCTGTATGCGTCGGGAGCGAGTTCAGCCGATGCAGCAGTGCATTCGTACAAGCGCAGCTGCAGCCGAATGCGGCCTACATTTTCGCCTTTTCTTTGTGAAATTCTAATTTTCGCATACGTTGTCATCGTATCTACCGGGGAGGCAGGTGAGGCGTCTGCCCATCCCCCCCACACACACACTTTCGAAAGCGGTGACTATTAGCTGCGCACTGGAAAATCGAACAAAACAACAAAGGCCAAGTTGTCTTTTCATAATAGCGCCCCCGCAAGTATGCATTTTTTTTTACAACGTATTCCCTGCTTTGACAGCGAGGACTGTCTTTCGGGCCTTGCAGATGACGCTCGGCCGAATACGGTTCTTCGCGGTGCGATCCGTCTGCTCGACGCGCCTTGCACTCCTGCATTGCAGAGGAGGCCTGGCGTAGGGCGGTCCAAAACAAGTTTCATCTTCCGCTACTTCCATCATACCGTGCTTGTTGGGGTGGTCTAAGCTAACCATCTATGAAAACGCAAAATCCGCTTTGCTTTTTAAAATCTAACTGTCTGTAATCGATGTTGCCGTTTGAGCTATCTTTGGCCCTACATATAGCGACTTTCTTGTCTGGTTAGCGACAAACATTTCTATTTAGCGACTGGTGACATTATGGCGACTTGAATCAACAAATGGCGACATTTTAGCGACTTAAAAGCTAGGAAAGTCGCTTAAAAATTGCCTTATAGAATGCAGCTCATTATTCAAAAGCTACATGTGAGCGGCCGAAAATCGCTGTGTTGTGGATAGGCTCCATGACCATGATGAAGCAACGTGTGCCTTCACATTGTAATTGTGCTTCACAGCATAGTGGCCAATCACAGACTTCATATTGTGATCACAAAATTTATGTTTTCTTTTTTTTTTTTTTATTCTCTACAACACCGATTTCAGTGCATTGAAACGCTGCCGGTTCTTAGGCATCACTAAATGCATTCGACTGAAGTACATTCGCAAGAGTAGCAGTAAATAGTCTCCCGAAATCAATTAGAATGAATTTCATGTTCATGTCGACTGCACAGAAGGGCGCAGATCTCGAAGCTCGGCGCTCCGATCTCGGATCGGTTCAGCTCGTTCACGCGAATCTGAACAGATCGCTACCGTTTCTCACGGATTTCAGGCCAATTAATGCTTCACGGCGGCTTCTATTAGGTACATCAAGGGCGGAAGCGCAGTATTTGACCTCTATAACGTTCGGGCAATTGTCATCACCGTGTTAATAACATGCGGTGAAGAATTTAGTTCTCCTATCACGAATATCAAGAACCAGAAATATTTAGAAACAATGCAGACTAAGTGCCTCTTCGTGCTAGGTTATTTGTGTTTAATGAGAGCAGCATTCCGGGCAAGTTGGTAGTCCATTACTAAAGTATTATTGCGCAACAAAAGGACATGGACGGCAGAAAAGAACACACACACCAAGCGCAAACTTTCATCTAAATTTATTGTGCCACTGAATCAGTTTATATGTGTGAAGCAGTATAGACTGCGCATAGCGCTTACATGAAATAAAGGAATTGCGTATTCGTGTAACATAGTCACGAGTCAAGTGATGCCGCCTCCAAGAAACTTAGTTCTTTTTCTGTGAGAGCCAGTGAAGGGAAACTAACACACTTATCACCCAATTTCGCAATCATGTGCGCTTCAGTTATTTCACGGATAAGCTGCGTCCTACCACGGGACACAATTGTGCACTCGTCCTCGATAGGTTTGCAGCCGTGATCGCGACAATGAATTCACGCATTTGAGTCACGCATTTTGTCTTCCTGTTCTTCGTCAGCCTCTTCACACTCATCTTATCATGTTGATTATTCATCCTCCTCTTCTCCACGCAGGCAAATGTCATCTATTTCGCCGTACCATTATTCTCGCCCTGTGCTAAGGCACAACTCGCGGGAAACTGCCACGCACATGGAGCCGAAATTGTTGTTCTACGCGTCGTTTTGTTGTTCTACGTTGGATGCCGTGCTGAGCACGAGCGCAACCAGAGGGGCGCCAACGAGCCAGCTGCGGAAGAAAACGACGACGCTCGAGCCAATGCTGATGATGATAGCTTCCGATCCACGCCGGGCACGGGTGGAGCTCATGCTTAAACAGCCCGCTGTTAAAAATCGAGCTGGGCAGGCCATGAAATGCGTAGGATGGATCACCGGTGGACCATTAGGATTACAGAATGGGTACCACGAGAAGAGAAAAACGCAGTCGAGGGCGGCAGAAAACTAGGTGGGGTGATGAAGTTAGGAAATTTGCAGGCGCGAATTGGAATCAGCTAGCGCAAGACAGGGGTAATTGGAGGTCGCAGGGAGAGGCCTTCGTCCTGCAGTGGACATAAAAAGAGGCTGCTGATGATGATGACGACGATAATGTTATATATATTATCGTGAATGTTTCTTTGGATGATCTAGTTTTCGATGCATACAAAAAGAATGGACAAATGTACGAAATGTTTTTCTTCCAATGTTTCGGCCGGGGTCCAGCCTTCGTCATGGATCTCTCTCGAGAGAGAGGGGGAGAAAATAGGGAAGGCTTGCTCCCCGCTCGAAAAATAGTTGGTACGCCTCTGTACATTGCGCACATGCATGCTTTTATCCATTAGTCAAACCTTGCATGTGCGTCGGAAAAGAGCGAGAAGCGGCGCAATGGTAACCGGGACCGCGTTGTGTCATATGTCGGTGACTGCCGTCGGGAACGTCTGACACATGGTGCGCCTTTTTTATTATTTTTTTTTCCTCGCCACTGCACTTGTCGGATTGAGTAAAGCTGCGTAGTAGATAAAATGCTGTTATTCCTGCTTTAGCTGAAACCTGTACACTGCAACTGCGTCGTCCACAACTAAAGAATTTCGTAACTTCAATCTCGCATTTGGCAATGCTTTGCGACAAATATTGTTTTCCACGACCCAGACCAACTGACTAGCAAAATAAGCGTATATCATATAACAAAAGGCAAGCTCAAGTTGTCTCAATCAGCCCTGAAATATAATTATCATCCATAGATTATGCGATTAAGTGATAGCTGCGTGGTGCAGTATTTTTGTTACCTTTTTTTTTTTCTTACGTGCGTGTTATTTCTTTTTCTCGTGTTAACTATAATTTGTGTTCTTTTATAGTGCCTACTTCGTTTGTCACGAGCGTGTGCGATATATACAGCCACACCGTTTCTGGATAAACAGTCTCAGGGGCATCGTCAATGTTGCTCGCCTTCGCCGTGCTCTTCATTTTTTCCATGAACAGCAGCCGTGATATGGAATGTTGTACTTTAAAATTAAATTATGTGGTTTTACGTGCGAGAACCACGATCTCATTATGTCAGGCAGGCCGTAGCGGGGGCTCCGTATTGATTAGACCCCCTGGGTTTCTTTAACGTGCATCCAATGTACGGTACGTGAGCGTTTCCGCATTCCGTCTCCATCGGAACGAGGTCATCGTGCCGGATTCGAACCCGTGACCTTGAGCTCAGCAGCGCAACGCCGTCGCAACTATAGGCTACCGTGGCGGGTAAGATGGAATAATCTCTGACAGTCAGCAGGCCCCAGTTTACACAAGTTTCTTTTTCAGATAGCATTCATGCTTTTTTTACATGATATCTTGGCGCATCCGGAAACACGGGACGGCATCCTGTGTCGGGTCAGGTGCGGCTGACTGATCGCGCGGTATTTCCGCAACTTTACCGTTGATTATACGGCGATAAGTGCTTTTTCGATTAACGCTATAGCTGCTTCGAAGTGATGTTTACAAATGACGCAGTCGTGAGTTCTGTGTATCTCTTTTATACTATAGGCCGACTTCTTCCGTAGCAAAGCATCCCTCGAAGCTCAAAAAACTACTTTTTTTTTTTCCTGCCGCGCACAATTTGTGCCAATTATTCAGCCACGTACAAAACACGTGCCTGCTTTCGAAGGCATGGCGCTGCTATACATCCCACTTCCGCGAAGCTCACACAATGAAGTAACGTGTTCAGTAAACAGTGCACTTCTAAGAATACCGTCAGCACATTGCACGCTGGCGAGCTGGCTCAGCGTGCGCACGGCCGCAGCGCTGGGGACTATACACGATCCCGACGACAGCGCCCCAGAGAAACCCTAGTGGCGGTCAAAATTTTCACCGTAGAGTTTCTCACCATATATAGCGAGAAACTCTGTTATAAATATACTTAAACTTCTGGAGTGGAGGTGGCTCTCCAAAAGTGAAACCGGTCGCCGCCATCTTGCTATAGGCAAGTAAAGTCCCTGTTTTTTTTCAGGGAATTTATAGGATGGATGGATGGATGGATGAGGCTGAACCCTTTAAATCGGGCGGTGGCATACGCCACCTAGCCACCGATGGATGGATGGATGGATGGATGGATGAGGCTGAACCCTTTAAATCGGGCGGTGGCATACGCCACCTAGCCATGGCTATTAAAGGCAAGCAAGCAGCCATAGCAAGCCTATAGCAAGCTATAGGCAAGCAGCCCGAACCGCCCCTAGCGGCCGTTGCGGAACGCAGAGAATGTTCGTCGTGCTTATTGATGCACCGCGCGACTTAGAATAACCGCAAGCTTTACTCGCCTGCACAACAGCGCCTGTCGTGTTACTCAAGGTTGCGATTAATACGTCGTAATCACTAACTTCGTTTGAAGTCAGGGGAAGAAAAACGGCGCAAAATACACAGTGGCAACTCACAGCTCGCAACTCTTGCTCGAGTCGAAGTGACATGACGATGAGGTGACAATAAAAATGAAATTAAAAAAAAAGCCGCGTTATTTTCGCGTATTGAACCCGAATACATGCGCGAGGCGCGTACGGAGGTCAGAAGTTTCGAAAGAAATTTTGCGTTCATATTCCGATAACTACGGTAATATGATATCGAGTACGGTTCCTCCAGATGTCCACAATCATGTGACAGCGCTCGCGAAACATGAAATGGTGGTGGCATTATTTTGGCAAGCGTTGACGGACGGGAAGTGTTCTCAGTCTTTGTGCAAGGTGTCTGATAATCTTTCACGTCACTTAATTAGTGGGTAAACAGTGGTGAATGTTCATTAAGTACTCACGTCGGCCCCGTACACTCTCAAGTTCCAGCGATCGCCACAGAGGGCGAGAAATAAACCGCAGCGCGTTCCGGCATAAAGCGCGTAAGTGGAACTACCGTAATTTAGTCGGATACATTAATTCGTATTTTTTTTCTGCTAGGGGTGCTCAACGCGGCTAAATACTTTTGAAAAGATAGGTAGGACATTAGGCAAAAAATTACTCCATCTCCCGCTAAAGGGAACCATGTGTGGATGCGAAGCAGCGGGGTGGTGGTGGTGAAAAACGCCGCATATCCACGAAGTGAATGATGATGAGTGGGCGAAGCACCGGGGGATCATTCGGGCAAAACGCCGGAAGCGTTCTCGGGAAGCCGGAAGCTGGCTTCCGGAACCGGAAGCGGAACCGGAAGTAGAAGTCGGCTTCCGGTTCCGGCTTCCGGAAGCCGGAGAGAAGAGGAGGAATGCCGAGAGGAGAGGAGACAAGGAGAGGAGGGGAGGAGGATGCGCATGCGCAGTGCGGTGTGGACGCCGCACGGCGGATGGAAGGAGGGAGTGACATAGCCCCGACAATAAGCAGCTTCGCATCTAAAATAATGACAAGAGCTTGGTGGTGCAACTTACCCGCCGTGGTTGCTCAGTGGCTATAGTGTTCGGCTGCTGAGCACGAGGTCGCAGGATCAAATCCCGGCCACGGCGGCCGCATTTCGATGGGGGCGAAATGCGAAAAAACCCGTGTACTTAGATTTAGGTGCACTTTAAAGAACCCCAGGTGGTCCAAATTTATGGAGTCCCCCACTACGGCGTGCCTCATAATCATATCGTGATTTTGGCACGTAAAACCCCATAATTCTAAAATTGGTAGGTACAACCCATCGCCCCGTTTCAAAGGGGACGCTCATAGCGTCCGTCCGTCCGTCTATATTTGATCTATAAATGTACCGATATTAACAGACAAACATAGTTGACATGTAATTTGCTTAACAAAATAAGTACACCATTTTTATTATTGCAATTCTGTTATTGAAGTCCGTGCTTTATTACTTGAATAAAGGCTTTGAGACATCACTGACGTACGATAAGCAGCAGCCTGTTAGTATTGATTGCAGTCCGGGCCGTTTATCGATTCAAGTTGTATGTGGGTAATATTTGCGAACGGGGTGATCGTTTCCTCCGAGCAGCATAACGCAGGTTCGTTTTAAAGTTTTAATTCTTTTGATAACTTGATATAGTTTATGCGTCCAACATTCGACAGCCGCCACCAAGCGAACGTGTTTAAAGACGGTGAATTTTATCAGCTGCGGCGTTTCACTGGCGTAACGGCTGCACGGCTTCCATCTTAAGTGATCTGCCGCGTCTGGCCGCGTAATGACGTGTTGCTTGAAAAAAAGTCGCAGTTCCACCCGAAAGGCGAAGCATCGACTGCGATAGCAAATTAGTAGACAGTTACACGAAGTAAAGATATCGTAAGGTTTATATGCTGTATAAACATGCCAACATTCGCTTACTAACTAAATTAACAAGCACAATGTCACGCGCGCACAGGTAAACACGAACACATCTCGCTCGATGACCGCGGAAACTCGCTATCTGAACACTGGAGTGAGGAAGCGCGGCTGTAGCAGCGAGTGAATTGACCTTCGTGATGCCTCTCGCTTCAGCGCGAACTAAACGTCGAAAGCACAGCGCTATGAAGCTTCAGGCATTCGGCGTATTTTCCCTCGTCGCAGATGGCTTTGAAGATGAGGCGCGCGCGGGCGCGCACCTTGTGTATGTCGCACATAGCTTTCAAGATACGGCGCCCGCGCCGTAAGCAGCAGCCGCAAGAGTAACCCCCCCCCCCCTCCCCGTCCCTCGCCTCGACAGAAGACGGCGCGCTTCCGCCCCGCCTTCCTTTATCGCGCGCGCGAGATTGAGTCGCGATCGTCGGCTGACCCTCGCAAGCTTTCACTCGCACATATGTTATCGTGTTTGAACTATACGGAACACCACGGTGACACTGACGGCAGAAATGCGGTTGGAGTGTCCATATAATTGCTAGTCACAATAATACACTGCGGCCGTGCAGTCGACAGCGCTTCGCGTCAGCCTTTCTAGCGTGGAGCATTTCACCAGGCGTGCAAACACTTGACATAAATGAAGTGGGCACGGCCTCGGATCCGACATTTGTAGATCTAGGCGAAAAGACCTAGCGCCGCTTTCACGATCGAGGCTTTCACTTTATGTGCGCCCATGCACATGAAAGGGAAGTCAAGAACAAAAGAGCATGGGACGCTGCTGATTAAGTAGAGGGACGAAAGCTTTTAGACTAGAAACGTGCTCTTTCTTTGAAAGTGTTTCAACACTTCCGGCGTGATTGTCTTCTATATTTCCTCTCTCCTGCAGTGTCCGCCTGGCTAGAAGTGTTGTTCGTATAGATTTATCGCAATATAAGTGATCTTAGTGAGATCAGGGCCAACTACAGGTTCCATTCTTCATCGTCGGTGCGCGCGCAATCAGGGTGCGAGCCAGTGCGTGAAAAGGAAGAAAGCGACCATGGGCCGCCGCATACTGAATTTCGTGGGATCCGCTCTCGTCTGAGAGCGAAGAGCCATCTCTGCAATGCCTGATGCGAGTCAAAAAGGACATCGCCGAATTCAGAGCCCGACCGCCGTGCGGTGTCTTCATCTTTCCGCAGGAAGACAACCTGACCAAGATCCACGCCCTCGTCGTGGGCCCCTCTGACACGCCGTACGATGGCGGGCTCTTCTACTTCTTCTTGAAGTGCCCCTCGACTTATCCCGTGGAATCGCCCAAGGTGCGCATCATGACGACGGACAACGGACGGGTCGAGTTCAACCCAAACCTCTACGCCAGCGGCAAGGTGTGCCTCAGCATCCTCGGAACCTGGATCGGACCACCGTGGAGCCCGGCGCAGACCATCGAGAGCGTACTCGTCTCCATCCAGTCGCTGCTCAACGAAAACCCTTTCACGAACGAGCCCGGCGCGGCATTTTTGTCGCTGGTCAGCAAGTTCCTCGGCTACGAGAGCAACTACAATGCGTCCCTGCAGCACGAGACCATGAGAGTGGCAGTGTGTGACACTGTCGAAGCGTGCCTCAACGCCACTTCGCCTTGTCCACCAGTTCTGAGGGAGCAAGTCCTCAAAACTTTCTCGGAGTCGTACGAGAAGTACGAAAAGATGGCCACGGAACGGCTAAACTTGACCGTAACTCCACTGCGTGATCGATTTTTTAACTATCAATGGAGTGTACTATCGCGCTCAGTATGAGCTAGTACACCGCGCGAGCGCGTGGCCGAGCGCGCTGCAAGGTTGTACAGTAGCGCCGATCATGCCATATTTTCGAGTTATCTGGAGAGGGTTTGGCTGTTCCTGCGAATGCACATCACCCCCACATGCTTGTTTTCACTCTCGCCCTTCTTTATTTGGAAGAACCTTTTGCCTTTCCTTTTGCTCGCTGGTTCTGTCTTTACTGAAGAAAAATTCGAGCACAATACAGCGACTTCACCGCCCACCAGACATGTCGTGCGAATCTTATCAAAGAATGAGCGTTAACTTCGTGCAAGAATGGATATGCAAGTGCTGTTTTACTTGAATTGGGTACTTTCAGATTGCGTCATGCTTCTAGAGAAAAGGGAGAGCCGGCGACGATGCGGGCCGTGCAATATTTTCAGTAAAAATTTTTAGCAGAGCTGTGCTGCCAATTCCCAACGTGTTGCCGTTGATACTGTTTCGGTGATCGCTAGCAGCATTTCTTCTATGGGCGCAGCAGCTGTTACTTTGTTGTTTACAACAACTACGCTGACAATACGTTTTAATACACTAGTTATGAACATAAACCACTCTCCAGTCAGTTCGCCAAGGAAAGGGGGAGGCAGGAAGCGCTTTTCATGGATAAGTCAACGTGAGATTGTGTGCAGTGTTCTCGAATAATAAACTTACCTGGCTTTCGAAAATAATTGTGTGGACATCAAAAGAGCAAAACACTGCTAGAATAAAAAAGGTTACTTATATTTAAGTGAAAACAAAAGCTGCGCTGCTTTTTCGTTTTTTTTTTAATTTTATTTTTGTGTAATATCCATTAAGTGTAGCTTGAAATGGCGAAGAAAAGTCAATTTCTCGCACTCAAAGAAATTAGCAACAGAAAATAACACGAGTATTGTAATATTTCTTCACTGGAATACAAAGCAAATAACATAGTGAACAAGCCATAGTCAAAATAATTATATGAATAACAATGCGAATAATGCATACTGACTTCATTCAGAACGCATAAAAAAGGCAGAATTGTGCACAAAAATAAAACAAAATGAAATTACACTAAGATGCATAACATCAGAAGCAACTACATGGGAATTTCTGCTATTCCGGCCGGTACCTTCGTCGATGGTGCTTAGCTGCGGACTCAATGCTGACCGGCTGCTGCGGAACCGATGGCGCGTCGGCGCTGATAATATTAAGAAGCAAGAACTCGAGTGATGGGACAGGAAAGCAGATGAAGCGGTCGCCATGCCTTAGTAGCGGGTCATGGCCCCTTTCACGGCAATCACATCCTGCATTCTGGACTGTAGTGACGCGTACAGATTGTCAATGAAACTGCGTTCATTTTGGAGGCGCATCCATTCTCCTTCGACAGCGCTCCATAGCTCATCGGCGGATGAACTGTGTAATCCTCTTTTTCACAGCCTGACCTTCATTCTGCCCCATACGGCCTCAATGATGTTGAGGTCTGCCCCTTTAGGGACCCACCTGAGGCACCGCACCCCTCGCATGTTGAGGAGCTCTTCAACAACCTTTGCAGTGTGGACAGGTGGCAGGTCTTGCTGGAACAGGAAGTCCCCGTCAGGAAAAGGCCCGTCCAACGCGTAAGGTATCATGACGTAATCGAGGATGTCGCAATACTTTGCCGATGTCAGCGGTCCCTCAATGCGGTGCAAAACGCCAAGCCCATCACCGGACACTGCGCCCCAAACATTAACAGCCGTGCGTCCGCTCGATGCTACTTCTTGCACGTAGAGAGGGTCGTAGCGGGCATTGACAGGGCGCCACACACGTCGCTTTTGGTCCCAGCGTGTTGTGAACGTAGATTCGTCAGAAAAAAGTACTGTTTTCCAGTCGTCCGTGGTCCAGGAGACGTGTTCTGTTGCGAAGTTAAGACGCGCCGTCTTAGTTTGACAAGGAGAGGCGCGGCTTCTGGGCCGCAACGTGGCTCTTCAGTTCACCTTCCGCTAGCCGTCGTTTTATTGTCGACGCGCTTGCAGACACTCCAGCGGCCGCACCGATCTCTCTGGCAGTACTGAAGGAGCTTGCCTGCGCGGCATTGAGGATGTCGGCGTCCTGAGCAGCAGAACAAGGGCTTCTATAAGTGAAGCGACTTAGCGTGGAAGCTTAGGCGTGTTGGTGATTCATTGGCAAAATGAACACTATGAAAGAGGAAGGAAAAGAATGTCATCTCATGGTTAGATCATTGGGCTCTTTTGTCGGGACACCAAGCTTCGATCCCACCATCGGGCACGTATTTCTTTTGTTTATTTTATGTGCATGAGATATTCGGCAAGACTTCAGCAGAAGCAGCAGCTAAGGTCGGCAAAATCCGGGAGGTTTCGCTTTAAACAATACCATCGCGTTAGGCATCGCCCGCGCGCCCCTAACTGAAATATGTAGGCTCCGGCATATGTGCTAATGAGTGTCCACAGATAGTCATACTATTCTAAACAAGGCACAAGGCGTCAAGGGAAGCTGGAGCCTTCTTCAACACTTGGCGAACATGGGAAGCCTCTACCCAAAAGCCAATTAACGTACCGGTGTAAAAAATTAAAACTGCATGGCATTTAACATCGCGTGAATCGTTATTTTGAGATCTTAGCACAGCCCGAGTGATAATCTCTCTTGTTTCTTTCTCTTGTTTCGACGAGGACTGCCTCAAAGCAATAGCAGGAACATTTTCTTTCATCCAATGTGATTAGTGGCCCTTTGTCCGCCGCGGTGACTCAATGGCCTTAGCATTCTGCTGCTGAGCACGAGGTGATGGGTTCGATCCCCGGACACCGCGGCCGAGTTCTGATGGAGTTCAATACAAAAAAAAAGCTCGTTTACCGCTATTTGGGTCCATGCACGTTGAAGAACGCCAGGTGGTCGACACGAGAGCTACTTCACATGCTCCCATGGTAGTGGCGGCGTGACCCTCAGTCTACCAGTGTCACACTGCCACATTCGATCACGATGGAGCACGATTGGGTCCTTCTCGCAGCTTGCGCAAAGGAGCGAATCGCTACCAAGAATTTCGATGCTGATTGGGCTAGATCGCGAATGAAACTGCGCCGTGCGACACCAATATTACTCATTAAAACTAATCAGGAATGCAGTTTTGGAACGTTGAACCCCAGAATTTTTAGTTTACATGGTTATTTCTTTTTTTTTTAGACCAACATTCAACTCGTACGGCGGCCGCATTTCGATGGGGGCGAAATGCAGAAAACACCAGTGTACCTAGATTTAGCGGCACCTTGAAGAACCCAGGCCAGGTGGTCCAATTTATTCCGGAGTGCCCCACGACTGCGTGCCTCATAATGATATGGTAGTTTTGGTACGTAAAACCCCAAAATTTAATTTAATTTTAATTTCGTTAGATGTGATCCCATACAAAAAAATGTGGTTGATCCCTCTTATATAGGAATCGGTATAGAACACGAAAGTGAAACGTGTCTTCACAGAAGTAGTGTAATGTTTATTGCACATTGATATATAATGTCTATTGGTGTTTTGTGGCTAAAGCGCCCTTAGGCGTTGATGCACCCACGCTGACGCCTGGTGGCACGTCTCCTCCATCACGACTACCAACGTCGATGACCATGAGCAACCGTCGTGCATATGGAAGCTGCACTACGCTGCACACGCTAGCACAACGCGAAAGACGAAGCACGTAACTGACACACTAATACAACGCGCAAGACAAAGCACGTAACTGAATCGTCACCGAGTCAAATCAGCGCGTACAGCGCGTCGTAATTGCAGCCTCCGCGATCAACTTCAGAAACATTTTCAGAGCTAATTGCGGAGGCCACGCTCCGCTGTGCTGAGTACGGTGAACGCCACCTAGGTGGCGTTGGTAGTGCTTCTTGATGCCAGCGTCCCTTCGAATGCTGGCATCGAGGCGTCGTAGTGCTGAGACCACCGAAGCGTTCACTGTCGGTGCGCGTTAGTGTCATAATGCAGTACTTCTCTTTTCTGCTCGTAGGCGGCGGCACCGCCCCGAGCAAGAGCGCGGGTACACGGAGGAGTGTTAGATATATAAGGCGCGTCTGTGTAGCTCTCTGCAAATGCGTTTGTGGCGCAATGGGTTAAACGCTCGGCGATCTATCGTCGCGGACCGAGAGGTCGTGGGTTCGATTCCCAAATTTTGCATGTTTGTGGAACTTTTTCTTCTGGTTTCTTTCTTTGTATTATGTTCTATGACGTATTTCCGTGACGGAAATACGTCAGTGAAGTCTTGGTGGACCCCGGCATAAAACACTTTCGTGTTAAAAAAAGTAAGTCAAGGTATCCAAAAACCGTAAACTGTAAGTGAGAAGTTTATTGGTCCCCTCCACAGAATTGTGCGAGACAAACATATTTTACGTGTTCGATTAAGGCATTTACTGAACCCGACGCACGCGCACGAGCCTATTCTTATCATTCTCCAAGTGTATTACTTTCGACACAGGATGTAAGATGCTCTGTAGGCTACTTGAACTTCAGGATCATCTTCATCGGGCTTGCCAAGTTTCGAGCGAATTCTGGAACGAGAACCAAGAATGCCGAAGAACATATCAGAGACTAAACGATCACGGCTAAAATACACACAGCTTGCTCTTTGAACCCAGAATACAATAAGAAAAAACATAGCTATTATGAAACACGGCTTTACGGCGAAATTTCAAACGGGACACATCCATAAGCATAGAACCGTCGAAAATTGCCCTGTAAAACCATGTTCCGTAATATTCGTAACCAACTATAGCTCACCTTAGTGCCTTGAAAAGGTAGCACACATGAAAAGAAAAGGGGGGACAGCCTTGACAATTCGAAAATTCGGTGACAAGTGATGGCTTCTGCGCAAAGTGTATTATATATGTAAGCTATCGCCAGTTGATTCTGCGCCCTGTTTTAAAAAAATGAGGCATTACAGCGGAAGCTAGAAAACCCATTTCGGCCTTCAAGACTGAGCGCGACCGTGTTCGAGAATGAGAAGCAAACGCTTTGGTGAGGGGGGACAACCATCGTGTGGACAATCATCGGCAACAATCGCTAGCATTACTTGACCCCCAGTGTCGTTCACAATAAAGCCGAAGTTCGCATCGTCTGCCGGGACACCACTAAAAAAAAGAAAAAAAAAGATGTCGATTTCGCTGCAACGAAACGGTGGCGCCATCCTGTCACCGTAACAATAGAGCGCGTCTTTTACCATAGCGGCGAGAGATGGCGCCACCGTTGTGTGTGTGTCGCGTCTCTCTTTCACGTATGTCTTTCGCGCTGCTTAAGTATTCTGATTTAGCAACAGTCAGTACATTAGCGTAATCCCAATTCTCATTGGTTGGCTAGTTAAGGTTGACTGTAGCTTCGACTACTGGAACCAAGAACCAGCGGTCATAAAAGTGAGATAATTGCAGCCTGGCAAAGTATAAAAACTATTCTTTATTCTGGTTTCGAGCACATATGTGGCAACAATAGAAGACACAGCGTCAGAAAATTTGCAGGTTGGACGACATCACTTTCAAATGCCCACAGCCTGAGGACTATGCCGCTTGCCTGAACAGACGTCTATAACACCCTTCACGGATCCCTAATCAAGTCAATGGGCCGTAGACACTTTTTATACGTATAAAGACTAATTCGCTGACTCGTTACGTTGAATGTGCCTTGATTTCTCCGCGAGGCAGAAGGCTTCTCCTACTTGTCAAGGTGAGGCCATAAATCCGCTGATTGAACTCGCCATGCGAGAGTTTCTCCCAAGATGGCGCACTTCGGCGCCCCATTATGATGGTATGGTATGATAAACTTTATTCGGGTCCTGAAGATCAACCCTTAGGATGACGCAGGCGGCTCCCACGTCGGGACAGTAAGGTTTAACATGATGCTGATTTTATTTTCACTCATTTCAGGAACACCAGCCCCACCAAACTTGGGCCAGCACTTACCTTGCCTCTAGTCTCTCGAGAGCCTGTTTGGCACGCTCGGGTTCCTTTTCTTCCATTCGTATCACAAAACTCCACGTCCTCACACATGCCATTATTGCCGACAACGTCGTCTTCTCTTTCACTGGAAAGTCCTTCCTGTAGACACGAAAGAGAGAGAGAGAAGAGCGGTGGGACACGATTAACTTGAAACAAGAATGGCTGTATGTTTCGACTCCAACTGACAACGCATGGGACTCTTCATTGTTTGCATTGTTTTTCTGCACAATAACCACACTGGCCACTGACGCGAACTTTCAGCTGATGCACTTTGTTGTTCGCCCCTGCGTGATAACGACTTTTGTGGCAGGAAGCGAACCGTTAAAGGAGCGTGAACACCGTCGGCGCAGAGAGATAGAGATATCATAATCGAAAAATCATAGCTCAGACACACAAACGGACAGAAAGTGGATGACAGACGAACACTATAACTACCGGTTAATAACTGGCTGAGAGAACACTGTAATAATTTTTAAAGAAAAGGTGCGAGCGAAGAATGGCTTGGTTTTCACTATATCATTCGTGTGGCTGTGAACAACTTTTGCTCAAGTGTAGTTTTGTCATCACAAGCAGCGACAAGATTAGACGTGAAACTGCAGAGGGAGAAACAATATGGCGATTGGGTTGTGTGAGTACCCCATCTGTCTACATTCCAGATAAGGAGTTCAATATCGATATGAAAGTCAATCGCGCGCGTCAAATGGTGATAAGTTTCAAAATATCGCGGGCTGCTGAAATACACCTTTTTTGGTTATCTATAGTTAGCGCTCGTCTGTCATCTCTTTTTCTGTCCGCGTGTGTGTATCTGCACTACACAATCTGCACTACACAATTTGTCGTGACGTTAAACCGACAAGTTAAGCCCAAACCTTCACAACTAGGGAGTGTGAGAGAGAAGGTGAGAGGGAGGGGTGCGCGCGCATACAATACGTGTAACACGTAATGTATTACTCACTTGCGAACGTCACTGAAGGGGACCTCCGTCTTCTCGTAGCCGTACGTCCAGAAGTCGTGTTGAGCAGTCAGGTAGCCCTTAAACTCCTGGTACCGAAACTGAAGAATAAATAGATCGCAAAATCTTAAAATGATCACGGGCGAAATGGGAAAACAAAATAGGATAGAATATATTTCGGGTCTGCATATGCCTTTCTCCTCTTCTGCCCCTATTACTCGATGTGCAGTTGGACATTTACGGTGTAGTAAGCCGGCGTTTCTTTTTTCCCTGGAACCTATAGTCGATATCTGATATATACTACGTAGTACGTGACTTACAGGACACGATACATGGCGGGAGCCCCAGTTGCATTCACTAGATTTTCCTGTTTCATTCGCTAGTAAAACGGTGAAATGCGGTCGTTTTGATACGTCGCCATTTGTATGTGCTTTAAAGGGATACTAAATAGAAACACTTATAATCTTACATTTAGACTGGCAAAGCACAGTTTCAACACTCTATCTGCGTTAATTTATCGGTAAGAGGTTGATTATTAAGGCGAAAGCCTTAGATGGCTCACGGGTCGAAAAATTGGCCGTTCGGCGTTATGGTACCAAAATTGATGGTGCCGCCATTGATGGTCGAACCCACGACCTGTGGTGTTAATTTAGGTAACGTTAATTAAGGCACAGTTAATTAAGATAGAGTTAATTAGAGCACATGAACCCGCGACCTTTGGTGGGAGGAAACAAGTAATAGGAAGTAACGCATTCGAATGTTAATGTCAAGTAATTTAATGAATGTCTTGTGAGCGCGCAGGCTTTCGCCTTCATCCTCTTTAGCGCATGCTAAAGTGACCGTCAACTTTTACTAGAGCAAATGAAGGTCAGAGTTTCATTTCTTGAATTTCGCGCCGAAACCTCCGCACCGGTATGTCAGTGTGACGTCACAAATTTCAAACTATTTTCTCGTATTTGGGCCACTGTGGCTCAGGAAAATTTCTTGAAACGCGCTAAGTTCAGTCTTTAACTGTTTTTAGAGTACAATGGAATCCATTTTTATCGACAACGTAACTAGGCCAGAGCGGACACCTTCAAAAACAATGACGCCTCGGCAGTGATGCGGCAAATTGAAGGCGGCGTCGCCACCTGCCTGTCCTTCTTGCGTCTTTTCTCACTTACCAAGTCCCCTCTAATGGTAGGAGTGACTTTTCGGGTATTGTAGAAAGACAATTTATTATTACAATTTACCGTTTCTCTTTAGTGTCCCTTCGGGAATATCTACGGGATGATGTATGGTGGAGTAACGAAAGTCTGACAAGCCTCGTTCAGATATAAAGCAGCCGGTCAGGGAGGTTTGCCGCGTGTTCCAGGAGCGGGCAACACGCGACAAACCTCCCTGACAAGCTGCTTTCTGCAGCTGCCGGCAGGCGGGGACACAAGTTTGTTAGCGCCATCGCTGCAGCAACTCGCATCCCCATGAGTAAAGGCCAATTTGCACTTTCTTTTCTTAAAAACCAGGCAATTAACTGTGGTGAGTGTTATACTAAACGAAGCAGACCCCAAAATGCGATCGTTCTGCAAAATTTGAGCAAGAACAGTGCAGCGGTGAGCGCAAATTTTTTTTTCGAACAGGCCCTGGGAAATATTCAGGACCCTGCTGCGCGCCTAACCCTAGAGTCGTTATCGGTAAAGCAGTAACGCTACTACAAATCGTTCTAATCACTTGACAGGTTAATTAGAGTGAAGAATTCGCGGCACCTCCTCGAGGCAGTCCTCGAGTCCAGG
Organism: Dermacentor silvarum; assembly: GCF_013339745.2. Lineage (NCBI taxonomy): Eukaryota > Metazoa > Arthropoda > Arachnida > Ixodida > Ixodidae > Dermacentor > Dermacentor silvarum. The sequence goes on along the minus strand of NC_051156.1, from coordinate 210,777,300 downwards.
CTCGGCCACGGCGCGCAGCCGGTACAGCGACGGGCAGAACACGCCGCCGTCGACCAGCACCCGGCGAACCTCGGCGAAGAACGAATCCCAGTGGAACCAGTGCAGCGCATTCACCGTCGACACCAGTGCCACGGAGCCGGCGTCGAAGGGAAGGCACTCGGCGTTGGCCACCCTGCAGCGTTTGCACTCGCGGTATATTGCGGCTGTGAGCTTACGGCTCTCGAATTTTCGGGACAAGGAAACGCGTTTTGAGCAGTATACTAAACTGGCAAAGAACGCGTGTTTAGCCAGTAGGAGGCACTGGTTTAGCGCGTAATTATAAAGCATGCGACATACCTCCAGGAAATGTTCGCGCCGCCTCTCGAGTATGCCAAAGCATGGCTGATTTAAAGTGTTAATTGTGTACAGACTTCTGATCAAGGGGACTGCAAGCTTTGTATACTCTTTCATCTCCTTTCTGACCATACGCGCAACGAGATATCTTGCCGCTCTTCTCGGACTGCGCGACAGAACTGCCCCAGCAAATCGAATACGGATGAGCGCCTTGGGTAGTCCTGGGCAGGGACGTCTGGAACGACCGAATGAAGAGAACTTTCCGTACCGAAGTCTCGCGACTAGAGGGTCGTCTGGAATACTCCGTGTCCACCGCGACGCAAGAACACCAATAGGATATAGAAATAGAAAATATTTCTTTCTTACAGCTATTTAGTAAGAAAATATTTACGGCTATTTAGCAGTTCGATACCAAACGCGGCGCAGTCATTTGCAAGATAAAAAGCTGCAAAAGAAATGAAATATGGCACTTTCTGCATATTTCTAATGTCTCGAAGGCAGGGAGGGAGGGACAAGCTTCCGTTGAGATGGTAGAGACCCGTGGCTCACTCGAAGCTCACGTTCTTGGCGGTGCAAGCTGCTCGTGCTATGCCGATCTGTGTCTCACTAATGTCGGTGCCCACGACCTTCCTAAAGTGCGGACAAAAACGTTCCGTGCTCTGTCCAGGACCGCATCCGACGTCGACGCAAACACCATCCTTGCATGAAACCTGTCGCGTAGTTAAAGAGAAATAGAAAAAAAAACGCCCGTAGACATTTTTAATAGTGACACCAGAGTACAGGATACGACAAGAAAATCGCGCGGAACATTTACATCTTCGTCACTGACGCTACTCAGGTTGGCATTCTCCGGTTGGCCAACGCTGCATAGGCACCGTTGGCATCCTGTACTCTCTGTACCAGCCTGTAGACTAACAACAGTCTGACGTTTTGCCAGTCTGTCCATATCCTTCGTTATTAATTATTTAAATCTCCTCTCAAGAGCTTCCTAGCTATAGTCAATTTATTTATTATGAAAGGCTTCTCACACACCTCTTGTTGATGCATGTCGGAATGACTTTTAATTAAAACAGCGAAACATTACACTCTGCACCAATTTGAGAGAATTCCTAATAAATAAATAAATAAATAAATAAATAAATAAATAAATAAATAAATAAATAAATAAATAAATAAATAAATAAATAAATAAATAAATAAATAAATAAATAAATAAATAAATAAATAATCTGAGGCGCACGAGGGGGTGGGTTGAAAGTCCATCTATACTGATGTTAGGGCGTATACGTACCGTTTGGTTCGCGTACTCGACGATGTCTGCAACCATCGCATGCGGCACTACGGGTCTTGCCACTTTGTACTGCGCCGACAGGTCGCCGCCCACGAAGCAGCGCCTGTACGACTCTTCGAGGCTGGCAGGTGGCCGCTCGCATGCAGCGCCCTGCGGCTCGCCCGACATTCCTGCGCCTAACCCACACGGCCGTGCTTCAGTCGAATGTACAGGCATGTATGTGTGCGTTTGCGCCTCTCCTGTGCAATGACTATATACAAGGTTTACAACGAGCAACGTCCCGAAATTAGCACGCCGACAAATAGTCTAAGATATAGTGCGTACCTACATGTTGCGCGTTTACGACTAAAGACACGCACGCGATACCAGGAGTTCCATTTGGTACTTCAGTTTAAAAGCACCATCAAAGGACTTCAGCTTGACGCTTTATTCGGTCATGAGCGACGGTCGTCTACACGCGTTGTGATGCCTGCTCCACAGCGCACGAATAGTGCTACAGTTTTATAAAGATCAAAACTTGGCCTTCGTTGACGTAGACACGAATTTCCTCGGCGATGTAACTGACGAGGCAAGCACGAACGTTGGTAAAAGCACGCAGCTTGGGGAAGGGGTGTGTATGTAGCGAACCACGTGGCAGAACAAGCGAGGGAGAAGGAGCAGCGGACTGGTGTGACGGTAGACTCATGTGACAGGAGGTGTGGCGGCGGTCGCTCGGGTGTGCGAACTGGTTAGCGCAATATTCGCCGCCACACAGCTGTTTGGAGATGGTCCTAATAAAAAGACATGGTTAAATAATCAAGGAATTGCAGCCACTCAGCTGTGGCATGCGGACTTGCGAAGTTTTCGGCCATATACATAGTATACCTTAGGCGAATCAAAGGCCATGGCGTTGCAATTTCCGTCTCGTGCTTAGAGGAAAAAAACATGCGCTTCTCTGTCAAGTGAGGCTAGGGGCTAGCACGATCATTCGTGCTGCTACGGATTTAATTTTTAATGCTGTCGCCTCCGCTATACCTTGAAGATATGCGCGAACACCAACAGTAAATAAATTGGGACGAAGTGTTGATACATCTTTATGCGGGTTCGCAATAAGCATTACTGCGTAAAAATTAACGCGTTCTATTACTAGCGCGAGTTTTCTCGAAAGACAAGTTTAATATATTGGGCCACGCAGTTACACCGCCACATCTGTATTTTTCAAAACTGCGAGTGGTGAAATAGAAGCGAGGAAAGAAAGTGGGTAGGCTGTATCGGGGACGCAGCCGCAGTGGGGTGTACGTGAAACGTCTTGTGCGGGCTATTGAGGGTGAATGGGCACTAGGGCACATAAATGACGTAACCAAATACACAAGTAACATTTATTCACGCATTACAAAGCTTACATGCTTAACTTATAATACAGCTGGTAAGACTTCGTATACGGTCCATTTTTGCAATCATGCTCCCTTCCTGTTCGTAGTGGGGTCCGCGGTGGTCAAAGGTTGGTTGGCGCGAATTGTCATCCTTCCGTCTCGCTGGCCGAGTTTCTTCACGCGATTCCTAGAATTTACGCGTCGAACGCGGGGGCATCGACGAATTTGTCCAACTTGCACACACTTGCAAGCCTTAGAACTCCTGATAAGCACAGTTTTAAGTTTGATGGATTATACCTACTATCATTCTCGCTTGGATCGACAAACCTACGGTCCTCTCTGAACGCCGAGCAAGAGGCTAAATTTAACTCCGATTGCGTCATGCGTGGCGCGACAACTGCGCCATCTATGCATGATCGAGCAATGGCTTCTTTCACCCCCTATTTGCACGTAAATAACGCGACCACAAATGTAACGCGAGGAAGGGACTTTCGGTTTCTGAGAAAATGAAAAATATATGCATTAAGATTATAACGCGAAGTGACGCCGCAACTGAACAAGAAACGACGCGTAAAAAAGAGGATGTCTGCCGGGCGTTTTATAAGTCATCGATCGTTACTGCGAACTGCCGTCGCAAAAGACAGTGAAAGGAAGAGTGCATTCACAACTTTCTCATTGACACTGCTGATGTCGTTGTCAGTGTAGGCGGGAACGGCGTCGTCCTCCGTGCCACCAAGCTTATTGAACAGGCGGCACTTCAGAAGTACCCACGGCACAATCGAACACGGCGAAGCCGTCTGATTGCGTGTTCGAACACAGCTCCGTACTCGCGATAGCGACCGTGGTGGTGCCTAGTTGTTTAGCTCACTGCAGTTTTGAAGTTTATTCATATGCAACACATAGGTACACATCTAATATACAGACGAGAAGCGCCAGAAAGAAAAAAGGAAACGAAAAAAAAAAAAGAAAGTTATATTCGTGCCACGAACCCGAATATAACGCGAGACGCAATCTAAGGCCAGAAATTTCTTCGAAAAAAGAAAAAAAAACGCATCATATTCGTGTAAATACGGTAAGCCGCGTGGTTTAGTATGCTTGCAAAAATATAAGGGATAATAGTACTACATGCTTTCGTTATGCATGAGGTTTCAGCAAGCGACCGAATTAAAAGACGTTTCACGTCAAGAAATCTGGCGTTTTACGTGCCACAACCCCAATCTGATTATCAGGGACTCCGGATTAATTTTTACGACCTGGGGTTACACAAGCGTTTTTGCATTCCGCGCCCATCGATAGGCGGCCGCAGCAGTCGGGACCGCACGCGCGACCTGGACTCGAGCATACCTTTTCACAAACCGACGTTTGAGCAGCGCCATTGGCCGACACGAGCGACGTCTAGCGTCGCCGCCATTTTGGACTGTGCGCCTTGCGAGAGCAGGCCGGCCGCACTTCGGTTGTGTGATCTTCGCCGCGCATTATTTCGATTGTTTTCTTCCGCTTCGCTTGTCTTGTGCCGCTTGACTTGTTACATGTTTCACGTGCTCGCGTGAGCGCTCAGTGTAGTGTGCCATGGCAACAGCAAGCCCAGCCAGTGGATGTGGTGTTTCTTCGTCGGTAGCGGCGGCAGCTGCGTCTGCTTCGTGGAGACCTGGCGTGCTAATCAGCGGTATATTTCATTGTTATTGCTGGGCACATGTGACCGTATCGTCGATTGAATCTGATCACCATTACGTTTCGCGATTGAGGGGTGCCTCATTTAGCGAAATCAGGCGCGTACGCAGCTGTCGGGCAATGCTTATAGAACCAGGCGCCGGCAGCCCGACGACGCGTGTCAGTGGTTGGTAGATATGCGGTGGTTACTCCATGCGCTTCCGACGCAACTGAACAGCTCAATCATCCAAAATTTATTGGATCTGGTGCGGTGCAGGGTGCTTATAACCAAATGTCAAAGCATAAAGCGGGGCGATCGAGCAGCGCGGTACCTGCAGCGAACCGACGCGCGGCAGTGATCACAGATGCCAACGCGACTGATACAGCCCAGGTGCTAGATTTTTATTTTTAGTATTTATTTATTTATACATACTGTCAGTCCCAATAGGGATTATAACAGGACTTGCTATAAAGATATATTTGTTTACATATATTTTACGTTTGTTTACCTGGGATGGCTTTTCTTTCGAATGTCTGAATTTGGAACAAGCTTCGCTCACGGTGAACCTTAACGTAGATCGTGCGCGAAGTTTGTATTGAAGATATCGCGTACGGCAGGAATTGTTCGTGTGCGCTATCTCTGAAGCGAAATAAGCCAATAATATTGCAGCGTTAGGGCCATCTCTGCTCTTTCTCTTGTTTCACTTACACCGTCTCACTGTGCTATGTTCCTAATAAAGTAATGTCGAGTCTTAACAATTGTCGAATAAATACATATGCATATGACTGTAAACCACTACTGACCGTGAGTGAAAAGCGTTTAGTGGTCAGCGAAGCAGTCTCTGCACGCACGTAAGTATTTTACTTGATCGACTGTGCGAATTTTTTTCGTTACTGTTATTCTTACAAGCATGATGCTATTGTCCGCGTACCCATGCGAATACCGTTTTTTTTTTACGTTCTTACTTGCGCGGGCTCATTTAGCGCATTTCTACGCCACGCACAGTTAGCGCATTACGGTTCCCGAACTCTAACACTGGCGCTAGGCCGCACTGATGAGGTTGACACGTTCGTTTTTGCATTCTCTTGCTGCCCAAGCACATAGACAGCGCTCAAAGATGGGTGAGCTCGATGCAGCATCACACTGTTGAAGTTAATTACCTTTATGGGCAGGGCCGCGTAGGGTGCGTGTGACCGCAGAGACAATGTTTTGGTGGACACAGGGTCTGCATACATCTTCCATAGAACACGATTTTTCCAGATCGTTGCGAAGTGTATTTACCGACTAGTTCTCTCGCAGAGTGCTCCAATTTGTCTTATACCAAAACCATCCAGCGCACGGTCGAGACACCCGAAGTCGACCGCCGGCTTTTACACCTGTGGGAAGCCCGTGAGGGCCTCCTCAAACGGTGGAAGCGACAGCGGTTAAACCGGAAACTCCGTCTACGAATCGCGCAAATAACAGAAGAAGCCAGAGATTACGCGACCGAGCTGACGCAGCAAAATTGCACCTCGCTCAAAGGTACCCTGAGTACGGCGAAGACGTGGGCCATCCTGCGTTGCCTGATCGAGCCCGACAAGGCCAAATCGACAACCAGTCGGACACTTCAAGAAATCGCTCACAAATTCCCCGGGAATGACCAGGATCTGATTGACACCCTAAAAACCAGATACCTGGGTAGCGACCCCATACGACCCTGCCTCCTAAAATACGAAGGGGAACCAAGACCAGAACTGGACGCTCCGATCACGGAGGAAGAGGTGTATGCCGCGGCACGAGCCTCACAGCGCAACACTGCTCCCGGGGCTGACAAAATCACCAATGCCATGATTAGAAACCTGAGCCCGAAGCACATCCTGGACTTGACCGAATACCTAAACGAGGAACTCTGGAGCAAGGGCCACGTACCGAGCGAGTGGAAACACGCGGAAGTCGTGACCATTCCCAAGCCAGGCAAGAAGCCCGCGATCGACGCCCTACGTCCCATCTCGCTGACTTCGTGCCTCGGCAAGCTGTACGAGAGGGTCATCGGAGCTCGCCTCCAACACTACATAGAGGACGGTGACCTCTTCCCGCACACCATGCTTGGCTTCAGGCCGGGACTTTCTGCGCAAGATGCTTTCCTAATCCTGAAGGAAGAAGTTCTCAAGGGCATCCCGAAGGGAGGAGAACACCTCCTGCTCGCACTCGACCTGAAAGGGGCCTTCGATAACATCTCTCACGAGGCCATTCTCAAGGGACTGAACGACATCAGCTGCGGAGAGCGCATCTTTAATTACGTCAAATCGTTCCTGACGGGCCGGACGGCAACCATCGGAAAAGGAACGCCGCAAGGGGCGATAGTCTCCCCGATTCTCTTCAACATCGCGATGCTAGCGCTGACCAAATAGCTGCGGAAGATCCCGGACCTCGGTTACGCCCTATACGCGGACGACATCACGCTCTGGGCCACCAAGGGCTCCCTCGCGCAAAAGGAGGCGACCCTTCAGGAGGCCGCGACGGCCGTGGAGAGATTTGCGGCAGCGAGCGGGATGCGTTGCGCGCCCGAGAAGTCCGAGGTGATACGGGTGCACGGAGGAGGAATCTATAAGTCACCCGGCCCTATCGAACTCTATATAGAGGACCACAAGATCACGGAAAGCAAAAAGACTAGGATTCTGGGTTTTTGGATCCAGAGCAACTTGAAAGCATCCCACACCATCCAAACCCTAAGGTCCACCACCAACCAGATCTCGCGGATTATCAAACGAATAACAAGAAGCCGCAAGGGCATGCGAGAAGAGGACACGCTCCGTCTCGTCCAGGCTCTGGTGATCAGCAGAGTAACGTTTAGCATGCCGTATCACTACGACTCGCTAAACAAACGCGACCAAGAACAAGTCGATGTCATCATCAGAGGCGCGTACAAAACGGCCCTGGGTCTTCCTGTTACCACCTCAAACGAGAGGTTAGCGGCTCTCGGCATCCACAACACCTTCGCTGAGCTGTCGGACGCGGTTATGGCTTCGCAAAAAGCCAGACTACAGAACACGGCGGCGGGCAGAGCCATCCTCCACCGGACCGGCACGGCCCCGGAGCTTCGTGCCCTCGATGGGCAACGATCACTCCCGCCCGAGGTCAGAAGCAAGATCACGGCGAACCCCATACCAAAGCACATGAGTCATGAACTCCACGAAGGACGACGCAAGGCGCGGGTCAACAGACAGCGCCGACAATTCAAGAGTGACCCGTACGTACAGTACGTGGACGTGGCGGCGTACCCCGCAGGGGGCCTCTTCGCGGTAGCCGCCGTGAACGGGAGAGACAACTCCTTAACCCTCGCGGCCTCCGTCAGGGCAGAGACCCCAGCTGCGGCTGAGACCATAGCCGCAGCGCTAGTAATAAAACAACATGACAGGGTGGGCAGGGAAGTTCATGTCGTTACCGACTCGCAACAGGCCTGCCGAAACTTTACCAACGGACGAACACCGGTGCTGGCGGCTCAAATTCTAGGCCCGAGGCTACAAGAAACCCATCAAATCACTTGGACGCCGGGTCACGCGGGACTGGAGGGGAACGAAAGGGCGAACGCCTTAGCTCGAGCGCTAATTAACCGAGCGGGGCAAAACCAATCGTCTTATCAATCCCCTCCCTTTACCTTTGTGCCCCTGCCATCAAATTACTGCGACCGACTCGAAATCCAACGACTCAACCGCAGGATTTATCCTCCCCCTCACAAAAATCTCAGCACTGAAGAGGCAATAGCCCTCAGACTTATCCAAACAAACACATTCCCAAACCTACACAGATACAGCAAAATATACCCACAAACATATCGCGGCATCTGCCCCTGGTGCGGCGACACACGCCCTACACTCTTTCACATCTCGTGGGGGTGCGGGGGCAAACCTCAACATTTAAAGACGCCTAACACGTCATTTGAGCGGTGGGAGGTACAGCTGACCGGCGATACCCTGGCGGGACAACAAGCTCTCGTCCAGCAAGTACGTCGAGCAGCCATGGCCAGTGGAGTCCTGGAATGAGGACACCACCCACTCGTCCTCAAGATCAACGATCTGAATGGTCTAAATAAATGTTTTTCTCTCTCTCTCTGTCTTATACCAATGTCACACGGCCACTTTTGGTAGCGATCGAGACCGATCTGGATCGGAATGTTCGACCGCGATTGGCTCCCTTCCGCAGATTGAGCAAAGAATCCAATCGCGACCAAGAAATTCGACCCATATCGGGCTCGATCACGATCAAAAGTGCGCCGTGTGACCCCCGTATTAGGCACTGGAATGAAGTCGTGTTTGAAAGAATAACAAATGTAGCTTCTGCCACTACATACGAGAAAATATTGCATCGAAGAGCTGACAATTCTCGCAACCTGTTGGGAAATGTGCCGAAAAGAGTTTACCAATATGCGTTATTTTACTGATGTGTGCATTGGTTCACATTAGACTGAAATGCCAAGTCCTCAGGTGATGCAGGAAACCGGCGAAGTGTGAACATACCACATCGCGGCAGTGGTCTTGCGGAGTGCTGTGTTGTGGACACACTTAGTCCCTAAAATCATTATTTTCCGCTGGTTGTTTGTGCACCCATAAACTGCACAGTGCTGGCCTGTAGCCTTTTGATGAGTATATATGCCATTATTTACGAGCGTAAGTCATTCGTGACAAAAATAAACGGAAGCATCGAAGGAAAGCTACCACTCCTCAATGCAAGCGCAAGGCAAGCTCACAGTCCAGACCGAACAGGCAACACTGACACATACTCTCCACGCCAGACCGTCGGGAGCGTCTATAGACGTTTTCACGAGGGCGCTTCCGACGGTCTGGCGTGGAGAGTATGTGTCAGTGTTGCCTGTTCGGTCTGGACTGTGAGCTTGCCTTGTGCTTGCATTGCGGAGTGGTAGCTTTCCTTCGATGTTTCCGTTTATTTTTGTCACGAATGACTTACGCTCGTAAATAATGGCATATATACTCATCAAAAGGCTACAGGCCAGCACTGTGCAGTTTATGGGTGCACAAACAACCAGCGGAAAATAACGATTTTGAGGAGTATAGTGTGTCCACAACACAGCACTCCGCGAGACCACTGCCGATGTGATATGTTAACGTTTTGCCGGTTTCCTGCATCACCTGAGGACTTGGCATTTCAGTCTAATGTGAACCAATGCACACATCAGTAAAATAACGCATTTTGGTAAACTTTTTTCGGCACATGTCCCAATAGGTTGCGAGAATTGTCAGCTCTTCGATGCAATATTTTCTCGTATGTAGTAGCAGAGGCTACATTTGTTATTCTTTCAAACACGACTTCATTCCACTGCCTAATACGGGGGCCACACGGCGCACTTTTTATCGTGATCGAGGCCGATCTGGGTCGAATTTCTTGGTCGCGATTGGCTTCTTTGCTCAATCTGCGGAAGGGAGCCAATCGCGGTCGAACATTCTGATCCAGATCGGTCTCGATCGCTATCAAAATGACCGTGTGACACCGGTATAACACAAATTGAAGCACTCTGCGAGAGAACTAGTCGGTAAATACACTTCGCAACGATCTGGAAAAATCGTGTCCTATGGAAGATGTGTGCAGACCACCAAAACATTGTCTCTGCGTTCACACGCACCATGCGCCCGCCCTGCCCATAAAGTTAATAATTTCAACAGTGTGGTGCTGCATCGAGCTCACCCATCTCTGAGCGTTGTCTGTGTGCTTGGGCAGCAAGAGAATGCAAAAACGAACGTGTCAACCTCATCAGCGCGGCCTAGCGCCAGTGCTAGAGTTCGGGAACCGTAATGCGCTAACTGTGCATGGAGTAGAAACGCGCTAAATGAGCCCGCGCAAGTTAGAACGTAAAAAATGGTATTCGCATGGGTACGCGCGGACAATAGCATCATACTTTCAAGAATAACAGTAACGAAAAAAATAAATTATTCGCACAGTCGATCAAGTGAAATACTTACGTGCGTGCAGTGACCGCTTCGCTGACCACTAAGCGCTTTTCAGTCACGGTCAGTAGTGGTTTGCAGTCATACGCATATGTATTTATTCGACAATTGTCAAGAGTTGAGATTACTTTATTATGAACATTGCACAGAAACTAGCGAAAGAGCAGAGATGGCCCTAACGCTGCAATATTATTGGCGTATTTCGCTTCAGAGATAGCGCACACGAACAATTCTTTCCGTACGCGATATCTTCAATACAAACTTCGCGCACGATCTACGTTAAGGTTCACCGTGAGCGAAGCTTGTTCCAAATTGAGACATTCGAAAGAAAAGCCATTCCAGGTAAACAAACGTAAAAAATAGGTAAACAAATATATCTTTATAACAAGTCATGTTATAATCCCTATTGGGATTGACAGTATGTATAAATAAATAACTACTAAATACTAAAAATAATAATATAGCACCTGGGCTGTATCAGTTGCGCTGGCATCTGTGATCACTATCGCGCGTCCGTTCGCTGCAGGTACCGCGCTGCTCGATCGCCACGCTTATGCTTTGACATTTGGTTATAAGCACACTGCACCGCACCAGATCCAATAAATTTTGCATGATTGAGCTGTTCAGTTGCGTCGGAAGCGTATGGAGTAACCACCGCATATCTACCAACCACTGACACGCGTCGTCGGGCCGCCGGCGCCTGGTTCTAAGCATTGCCCGACAGCTACGTACGCGCCTGCTTTCGCTAAATGAGGCAACCCTCAACCGCGAAACCTAATGGTGATCAGATTCAATCGACGATACGGTCACATGTGTCCAGAAATAACAATGAAATAATATACCGCTGATTAGCACGCCAGGTCTCAACGAAGCAGACGCGGCTGCCGCCGCTACCGACGACGAAACACCACATCCACTGGCTGGGCTTGCTGTTGCCATGGCACACCACACTGAGCGCTCACGCGAGCACGTGAAACATGTAACAAGTCAAGCCGCACAAGACAAGCGAAACGGAAGAAAACAATCGAAATAATGCGCGGCGAAGATCACACAACCGAAGTGCGGCCGGCCTGCTCTCGCAAGGCGCACAGTCCAAAATGGTGGCATAACATGTTCTGACGCTAGACGTCGCCCGCGTCGGCAAATGGCGCTGCTCAAACGTCGGTTTGTGAAAAGGTCTATAGCCACTGGAGCAAGGAGAGCCAAATCAAAGTCACTTTATTTCAGAGCATTTCCTGCGCAGACAGAGACTAAAGGCTGAAACATCCTGACAGGGCCCCTGGCCCCGTTCAGTTCATACAGCATTTACAACGTATACAATAAGGTGCACGTTATATGAAAATTGCTGTTGCACTCAATGTACAGCCGAAGAAGGAAAAAAAAAGTGACTTCTTCTATCTGGGGTTTTACGTGCCAAAACCAGTTCTGATTATGAGGCACGTCGTAGTGGAGGGCTTCCGAATAATTTTGACCACCTGGGGTCAAAGTTGTGTGTGGTTGAGTTTTGTGTGTGTGTGTTAGGGGGGGGGGGGGGGGGATTTTCGCCCTTAAAGGCAAAAATTGCATCTTTTTTCCCGCCTAGAGCTGCTTCAGTGGAATTCAACGCAGAGCCATCGAGCACGCGGTTTGCCCTCCTTGAATTTAAGAGTGAATGAATAAACACAAGGCAATGATAGAGTGTTTTTGTTAATCAGGAAAATTCGACCTCAAGCCAAGTCCTGAGTTATAATGAAAACGTGAACAGAGCACTAAGGCACACGTTGGACTGGTGGTGCTAGACGCGTGGGGGGGGGGGCTTAGAACCACCGACCCCCCCCCCCCCCTTCCCCGTCGGTGCGCCGCTGCGAAAATTCGACCGTTATCATTGATAGTTCCCGCCGAAATAACCATTACGCCGTACACTAAAACTTTTGCAAGGAGAGTATCTCAAACCCTGCTAAAGCCCAAACACCATTACACACGAAGGAAAATTGAAAGCCCCTTATTCACCTTTATTTCTGACCATCGAGAGTACCCTCGTACATAAACAAAAAATAAATAAAAATGAAATGTTTTTGAGTAAAATAAAAAGTTAGTATAAAAATAATTCATTAGCAATTGTTTTCCTAACTACACACAATCGAAAATTTGCTCTAGCATATTAAAGGACACTTCTATGGGCTTTGCGTTATCTTTCCTGCACTTGCATCAGAGTTCGCAGGCGTCAAATTGAGCTTATCAAAAATGACACGTACGGTTATGTGGGGTCAAATCAGCGCCTAGACTTAGCTTCAAAAAAAGACAGCGAGAACAAGAAGGTAAAAGAAAGAAAAAAAAAAAAAAAACCCTCCGACGCTCAGTCTGGGCGCGAGTGTAGCGAGACAGGATAAGCTTATCGGTCGCCAGCAGTCGACTCTCTAAACACAGCGCCGAGGAGGGGCAGCTGCAGGGTTTCGGCTGCAGATCCCGTCGCAACGCTGCCGGCACTGAGTTATCTGCTGCGCGTTGCGACAGCCTCACAGTACAGTGGCTAGAATAGCCACTGTACCCACAGAGCTCTCTCTCTCTCTCTCTGTCGGCATGAAACAAATGACGCTCGGCAACCCCATTGGCTACAGCGCTTTCTGTTGAACCGCCAGCAGTGTTGCAAAGTCTTCCCGAGTTGTTTTTGTTAAACTGAACGAGCATAGCGCTTTTCTGAGTTGAATGTTCTCTCTCCTGCACTTGCAACCTTGGTCTGACGATCGCTAGGGACAACTTAACTTCCGGCAGCAACTTTACAGACAGTAAAAAAGCAATTTGCGCAGCACATAGGCCTCTAACTCCATTCACATCATTTGTAATTGATTCTTGTTCTTAATGATATTGGTGGTTTTCTTTCTTTTGTGTGTGTGCGTGCGTGTGTGCGTGCGTGCGTGTTCGTGTGTGAGGAGCTTACTGAACCACGTTTACAAATCCTATCAAGTTAGAGGTTAAGTAAGAAACTGCAACGATTTTGCGACATACACTTTTAATCAAGGCCTCAGTAACTTTCGTTCGCATGTCCCACCAACACCGACCAACCAAACAGTGAATGGTGGCTTTCCCGCCAAGTTTGCTGCCGAAACTTTCCCTCATCAGAGCCAAGAGCGCCACAAATATGAAGCTGTATTTGTAAGGCAATAGAGACAATGTTTGTGCTACAGCCTTCAAAAAAAAATATGTCACAAGTTATGCGTTATACTGCAATACTTCAGGCGAGGCCAATAATTCCAAGCTGACAAGGAAACCTCGACTCGAAACTTGACGCCGGGCTGACAGGCCAAACGTAAGGCGAGGCTTTAAACCGAGGTTACCGTCATGTGACGCCACGCTGCCAGCGAAATTTGATGAGCAGAGCCAGTTCGAAGGCACCAGAGAACGAAGACTGTTCCTCACGCACGATTTACACACTAAACTGCCGGCAAACAAGGTCGGTTTGCACACAAACAAAACAAACGCAGACATCGACAGCAGACTTTGGATTGACTTCGGATTGGATACCTTCGACCGATGTAAGACCTTGCAGTGGCATTGGACGTATATCTGCCAAGTTTAGACAAAAATATACATGACGAATTGCATGCATAGGCGAAACGAGAAAAAAGTCGCTCAAACACAGTAATACCGGTGTCACACGACCACTTTTGATCGCGATCAAGCGCGATCCGGATCGAAATTCTCGACTGCGATTGGCACCCTCGCGCAGCTTGCGCAAAGGAGCCAATCACGACCGAGAAATGCGATCCGGATCGGACTTGATCACGATCAAAAGTGCGCCGTGTACACCCGTATAAGTTTCATTTAATTCTGTAACTGCATACACATCCCACATGATGCTTTTTACATATCCAATGCACCTCTTGGTGGTATTTTCCTGGCAGTTTTGACAGGCTAATTTTACCTTGCGTTAACGAAACAGTGCAAAAAGCAAGGCAGATGATTATCGCTGGAGAAAGGTACACCCCAGATGCTATAAACGGGTGGTTTTTTTTTTTTTTTTTTTTTTTTTTTTTTTTTTTTTTAGTACTTAGAAAATTGTTAACCATTTGGGGCTTATCCCACAACGACAATTGTCATCCGCCTTGCTTGAGTTTCCTTTCTTGAAAACTCTGCTATCGCTGCTTGAAATCGAGAATGTTATGCCCATAGAGGAATCCTATATGGCTATGCCGTTCGTAACCTGGAAGTACCGGGCTCGCAGCGTAAAAGAGAGCAAAGGTACCCAAGATACTTGCTGATTATCGTCATAGGACAAAGATAAGCCCCGAAGTATGAAGCTGTTATTAGAGTGAGCATGAGGAATAATAATTATTCCTCATGCTCACTCTAATAACAGCTTCATACTTCGGGGCTTATCTTTGTCCTATGAGCGCTTGGGATTAATTTCAAGACCTCTTATATACATAAAAAAAAAAATGTTTACACCATTTGGGACATATCTTGTCCCCAAACAGTCGTCGGCTATCTTAAGCATTTTTTTTTTTTTTTTTTTTTTTTTTTTTTTTTAGCGCTACGTGTCCGGCACTTCCAAGCATATGCGCGTTATCAGCATGACATGGCATCCTTGACAGGAAAGTAGCGAGCGCGGAGTTATCAAGAAAGGAAATGCAAGTAAGGCAGATGAAGATTATTGTTTTTAGGAACGAAATACACCTCGAAGGGTTAAAGATTTTTTTAGGGTATCACTTGGTTCACAAACTAATTGTCTTCTCTGCGTATCCTTGTAGAAGATGTCCTGCATGATAACAGCAAACTTGACAAAAGCCAGACACATTACGTCATCCAAGTTATCACCGGGCAGCGATTAAACACTTCACAATCACAGCATCAGCCAAGTTTATAGCACCAAGCTTGATGTCAGCAGCACATCCACTCCATTAAAAAGAAAGTAAGCTGTGGGCCTGCACAAATAAGCTTCCTATGCACATTACTTGAATCCAAAGTCACAAGATATATTCATAACGAAAGAAAGTGCACATTAGCACTTAAAATTATAGGAAAAAGATTCTGTAATCTTAACACCATCACATGGCTAGTCAGTAATGGAATATAATAACTCCATGTAATGCGGCATAAAAGAGTGCCATAGGGGTGATATCTACATTCAATTGTTGATACCAGGGTATTTAAGCATGCAGTCCATCATAAGGCAATCGCTGGGACAAGCTTTCTAAATGCATAGGTTGCACTGCTCCCTATGTGAAATTTACACAGCTTCGAGGTTGCTTCTTAGCATTTTACGACCACGAGATATCGCAGTCTGGCACTAATCACATCACCCTCACCTGCTCTTACAACATAATACAACGGTAACATGGATACGCAAGGATATTTAACTACATTGGCACTTTTAATAAGGCACACTAACTAGTGCAACATTATATTCAAGCGAAGCTTTTAGTGCCTCACAAGTGTCGGTGCCATTGAAGGTGTGACCGCAAAAAAACCGTCTCACGCAAGTCAAGGAAAACGGTGGAAAAGGCTAAGAATAGACCGCTGGTGAAACACGTGAGGCGCGCGCCCGTTACACGTGACGGAAGCACTCAATCAGGAGCGGGCACACACCTGGGAAAGAGCAAGTCTAGAGCAAGGGAAGGAAAGGGCATCTCGCACGTTGCTTCGGGTCTCCTTTCCACTGCACCCTCAGCAAATGGATGGGTAGGCGTCGCGTCGTTCGATTGGCGGTGGAACAAGCCGCTTTTGACGAGAAACGCCATCAACGTCGCCGGGAGCAGGCTTGCGTTCGCCGTGTGGATCCAACGTTCGAGGCAGCCCAGGCTCGGTTACAGTGGCAGGCAGCGAATCCCCCTTTAAATGCCCGTCTTACCGAAGCCCAGCATCAACGGAGGGCAGTGAACCCCGAGGCCAGAGAACCTGACACCCAATTTTGAGGGTACGACAAGCATCGTGTGCCCCCCCTGTTCCTGGTAGGGAAAGGGCCGACAAATTTTTTTTAATGGTTGCCACTTTAAAAATTGAAGTGTTGCAAGTACTCTAGAATTTTACTAAATATACAACAGAGGACACAAAACCAGGAAAATGTAGTTTTCAACTCCGCATTTTATTCTGTATAAAAACGGGTTTCTCAGCAACAATATCAGTCATCTAATACAACTTACATGGCAATGCACAACTGCCCTCCAGTTATCAGGTTTATAACATTACCAAAAGATGTGTACACCAGTATGTAATAAATTGCACATATCCTTACTCATAACTTATTCACAGAAGCACACTTTCAATTAAGCTTAATCAATGTGTTTTGTACCTGCAGGATGCTTCAGTATGCTCGCAATGTGTGCGCCTCAGTGTTGACACAAGAGCACGAGCAAAAAAACAGGTACTGAAAAACATGGTCACTTAACAAGCATACACGCAACTATTGTACAACAAGCAGCCACTGGAATGTTTCAGCGGCTCTACTGGCCCTCCCTCAGCTTCATCACCCTCTCCTTTGTGAAGAGCAACTTCATAACATAGCTGCAATAAAAAAAAAGTCAAAAACAAGGATCAGCTTCAGACATGTGCTCCAAACATGCACAAAGCACAGTACGTACAATATCTCTGCATTAATTCAAATAACTATGGCATAAAATCCTGGCACTAGTGGCAGTAAGTTATTCAGTAATGAGGAAGTGACACGTGCAAGAGACTACATGCCACAACTTAACTGTGTAAATTTATTGACTTGCACAAAACTTTCCAACTGAGTAATTTGACCTGCCAGTAAAAAAACACATTATGGAACACACTTTCCCGAGCCCAGGGTTATTAGCCTCGCTTTCAGGAAGCAACCACACAATAAGACACTGATGACCCCAAATTAGACCTCAAAGCCTTGATCTTTTTTTGGTGGGTCTCTGTGCCTACGTGACACATTGATAACCCACGAAGAATTTATGCAACTTTATGTTCAAAAGTGAATAAAACCAGTAAGCTGCAGCATAGAAAATCACAATTTTAAGGGCAACAAAAACTAAAATGACAAATGCCAGTGCAGTAGGCAACAAAAATTAAAATGACAAATGCCTGTGCAATTCTATTGTAAAAAGAAAGTATTCATCTGTCCCCTGCTGACCCCTAAACCAAGAGCGGGTGGGGAGGGGTTCCTCAGGACTCAATAAAGTTATTTCCTCCTCCTGTCCAATATGCATGGTGCATGCGACGCTGAATGTTTATACTTTGAGCTCACATTGTTGTCAAGGATAAGTTTCAGCTATTGATAAGATAACAACATGGCAAAGTTCTTCAAGGATTGTGCTTTATAATTTTACAACCTTAAATGTGGATGGGCCACAGTAAGGAGACCCGTGTGTGTGCCTACTTTCTGTGCCAGTTCCCGAGTGCTCCTAGAAAATGTAGCCTCAAAAGGAAAGGAAAAAAAAAAACGAACACACTTATTTGATGTGAAAGAGGGTTCTTTCGGGTCGCTGAGCAGCAGCGACAAACGCAGCACCAGCAGGTAGGGCGCAGCCAGAGAGCGAACTGCGTACGAGCCACACAATGGCAACAGGGCTATTTAGTATGCCCACCTTCTTCCTCACAATCAACCTCAGTATGGAAGAGAAGCCATCTAGGTGACTTAGGGAGAGGTCTGCGGATTGTAGTATGGCTTGAGCCAGTCAATCTGCACAGTCTCTTGCCTGTAACGATACTTTGAGATCAGAAGATGGCGATTTGGGTTAATTAACCGGCGATGTTTGCGCAACCACGTGGTAGGGCCCGTGGTACTTTGAAAGGAGCACGGATGAAAGGCCAGGAGCAGCAACAGGCGGGACCCAAAGCCACACGAGGGAGTCGATAGCGAAAGGGCGGGGAGGTGGTTAGAGGTCATGATGCTGTTTTTGGCGACACTGTTGAGCAGACGTCAAAGAACGGGCCAGTTGGCATTTCTCAGCATGCTGAGCGACCGTAGCAACAAGTGAGCAGCCGGCAGGCTCTGGCCAGTACGAGAGAACCATATCAATGGTGCTGGAGGGCTGGAGGCCGTAACACAAAAATAATGGTGAGAATCCGGTAGTGACTTGGGAGGCAGTGTTGTATGCGTATGTGACGAAGGGAAGTACAAGATCCCAGTTGGAGCAGTCTGACGCAATATACATTGATAGCACATCACCAAGAGTACCGATGAATCGTTTTGTTAAGCCATTGGATGTGGATGATAAAGGGATGATAAGTGGTAGTCATGCGGTGAATAATTTGGCACTCAGATAGGAGCGACTGCAGCATGTCCGAGAGGAATGCGCGAACCCGATCGCTCAGCAGTTCACGAGGTGCGCGCGTGGCGAAGAACAAAGTGGTCCAGAATGAACGAGACGAGGTCTTTTGCTGATGCAGCAAGTAAGGTGGCGGTTTCAGCATATCTTGTCAAATGATCTACGGCGACAACCATCCATTGGTTGCCAGCGCCAGTAGATCGAAGAGGCCCATATAAATCAATGCCAACACTGAAATGTGTGAGCTGGGCAGGGAAGTGGCTGGAGAGGTGCAGTGGATAGATGTAAGACATTTGCATCGCTGGCAGGCAATGCAGGAGCGTACGTATTGGTGGATGAGGTTGTACATCCCACGCCAATAGTATCGTAGGCGAAGCCGTGTGTAGGTCTTCGACACCCTGCCGTGACCCCACTGGGGTCGAAGTAAAAAGCAGAGCATAAATCTTTTCGAAGGTGGCGGGGCACGACTAAAAGCCATGTGCGGCCATCATTGTGGTAGTTGTGGTATAAAAGTGTTGCGGATGGTGAAACGCTGAGCCTGTCGGCATAACACTTGAGTTGCCAAAGCTGCCGGAGGGTTTGACAAAACATTGAATATCATGAAGACCCATTTGTCTTTGTGTTGCTGTACTGGCATCTGAAGTAACTAGGAAGCACAAGAGGGCATCGGCGTCAGAGTGTCTGCGTCCAGAGCGATAGACGACTCGGATATCATATTCCTGGATTCGGAGGAGCCATCGAGCGAGGCGACCTGACAGGTCTTTGAGGTTAGACAACCAGCAAAGCGTGTGATAATTCGTCACCACGTCAAAGGGTTGAACGTAGAGATATGGGCGAAATTTTTGAAGAATCCATAAGATGGCCAGTCACTCTTTCTGTTACTGAGTAATTGACCTCAGGTTTTGTGAGGGCACGACTGGCATAAGTGACCAGGTATTCGGCATTAGTGTTGCAAGGTTGTGCGAGCACGGCACCATGGCCAACACCACTGGCATCAGTGTGAAGCTCTGCAAGTGCGCTTGGATCAAAACGGCGCAAGATTGGCGGAGCCGTAAGTAGACAGCGAAGCTAAATGCATCATCAGAGGCTTCCGATCCAATAGAAAGTTCATTGTCGCCTTGGAGAAGTTGGTTTAGGGGTGCGATCACAGTACAAGCCACACGATAGCAATGGGGCTTTTCCGCGTGCCGATCTTCCCCACAGATGAAGAAATTGCAGCCACTGATCAGGTCAAGGTGAAAAAAACATGTTTTGGGAACCGTACAAGCTGTTCGATCGAAAAAAAGACAGATGTTTCGGGAGGTCCTGAGAAGTCTTTTCACCTTGACTTGGTCAACGACCGCAATTTCTTCATGTTACCTGACCAGATGAACTTTCGTCTAACTCTTGACTACGTAACACATTTCCTTCATATTTCTGTCTACTAGACTTTAGCTGGATCACAGCGATAACAGTGACTGCAAAAAAAATTAAAGTGCACTCACTTTCTGAATATGGATGGCATGTACTGTGCCAAATACATGGTGAGCAGGATCGGATTCTGGGAAATCCAGACCTCATCCATCTTATTAGCTATGGCAACAGCGATGAGCTTAGAGCAGCGTTCGGTGGGCATGAGTCGTGACTTAGGCGTGTCCTTCATGTTGTACAGCTGCAGGGAACAACGCAAAAACAAAGTTAAATAAAAATGAAAAGTTGAAATGAAAAGCACTCAATGAAATGAAAAGCACTCATACATGCCATTAGACTATTCATACAGAACAGCAACTACATGAATAGCTGGTTTTACATTGACTTTCACATTGAGGCAATGCATAAAAAACTTATATACGAAATTCATTTTCGCACCCCAATTATTAGAGTACTGACAACATTTCTTTACTTGTCACGTTCTTTTTTGTTAAATGAAGGTTCAAACCCTCTAAACCCTACAAAAAATATTCGCAACCTTTAGAGCGCCCTACGTAACTTACTATTACAAGTTTTGGTTTACTAAAAACAACTTTTGGTTTCGATATCCAGAAGGTGATGTGTTCTGACATAGCGATACAATGGCTTGCCCTATTCCTACAACTGCTGCGGCTGCTAGACGCGAGCGCAGCCACAAGAAATGCATGATATGCAATGTCATCATAATTAGTTTTACTGCTACTATACTATACAAGATGTCAGAAATCTTTGCTCTGTGTGCCATGATGTCCCGATAATGATGCCAGGTCCGGCATTTCGAGACTAACTTTAATTGAAATGAAAATTAATGAAAGAGTAACCTCCACATAACGAAATTCAATTTAAAAAAGTGTGATATAACAAAGTATTTAACTTTATAACTTCTTGTCCAGAGAAAACCATGTATTCGGAACCTCAATATAACGAGGTGTGTTTATACACGATTTCAATATAATAAAGTTTCACCGCTGCCGCGATGGAATACCAAAACAATAAATGGTTAGGGCACATCTCCATTTCTAGTGAAGTCGTTCGTGGCTGCACATGGCTGTCAGTGTGGCTGAGCGCATACGCAGCCCGGTAACCCTGTTTTAGAGGTAATCTGCCACATCTGCAAAGAGTGGGCGTGCTGAGATGACATCACCTACACTGTCTTCCCATACGTTTAGTACTGGAGGTTGCACAATCTCGAGTTTGAGAGATGCGTTGAAGCGAGAGGCCGACGAAGCATTCGCTCCCTGCTACCAGCGCTTTTCATGATAGCGGTTTTCTATTGTGTGCAACACTATCAGCCGCGGGAGCAGAGTGGACATGAAAGCATGGCTGGCTTCGCTTTGAACCACCAATCTGGAGATATCGTCGACACCGGATGAAACCATACGTTTCGTCACAGACTCAAATTCAACAAAATGATTTTTTGGTCTTATTCAAATTTGGTTTTTCCAACTGCCTGATAATACAGAAAATTTTGCAGCCCCTGCCGTGTAAGAAAAATTCTTCGGCAGCTTTACTTATTTGCATTTCATATGTGGTAGCTGTAAGCTACGAATGCCATCACCACCAGGCCCCGTTTTATTTAAGAACGAGGGGACTGAAAGACATTTCGGAGACAGCACCACAAGGGGCAGTCTGCATGCCTTCACTGCATATATAGGGTCTCCCAGGTAACGTTAGCCAAGCTGTTAAATGAAACATTTTTTTTTTCGAAAACACCGTGCAAGATACAATTTTAAAGGGGCTCTGAGCCACTTTTTATCAAAGTCGAGAAATGCATTCGAAGTTAAATTAGACTATTTCAGAAATACCTTGTCGCAAAAAGTTCTTCAATGTGTGCAGCAGAAGTGGAGTTATTGGCAATCAAACCCACTGCTCGCGGTGTTTCCATTTTTTCTTCAACTTTTTGCCCTGCGAAGGCTACGGCAGAGCGGGGTGTGTCCACAACGTTCCGCCTACTGAACGTCACCATGGCGCACAGTTCAAATTTGATTTTGGATGTTCACGTAGACGCCACTATTTCCGATTCTGGCGTGTGTCGCGGTTGTCCTCAGCGAGCCGCAGTTCACTCAGCCAATTAGGGTGCAACGATGTCCTTCTTGCCGGCGGGCCAGGTGGACATCGGGACACTAAGCCAGTGGACTCGTCGCAGCACCCTGCGGAGGCTGCGGTATCTAGTACACTAAATAGCAGACCGCACCTACATGCGACTGCAGCGTTTGCTTCGTGCATTACTTGGCTTGGTGAACACTCGCACACATGTGCTACGTGTTGCGGAATAGCTCTGTCCTGCACCAGCTAGACCGACGCATACTAGCCAAACCCAACTTGCATTTCAAAGCGCTATCAATAACTCGTTACGAAACAAAGTGTGCCAAGGAGTCTACCCAGGAGCGGCCAGGAGTGACTGCATGCTGGCAAGCGTGCATGTGGTCTGACCTTAAGTTTCGCGTGGTTCGAGACTAGTTGAATTTTAACCTAGCCGAAATTAGCGAGACCCGACGGCTAGGACATGGGTAAGCAATGTGGCCAAAGTTTAATTCCTACGCAGGCAGCCGCGGCCGAGCGTGAGCTAATGATAGTTGGCTTCTTCTGGAAGTACGTAATGATTATCAAAATTTAAAAGCAGATTTTCGCTTACTTCAGCCTGTTTATTAAACTACGTCAATAAATATACACAGTAACAGTAGGAAGAAGTGCACTGATCCAAACACCCTTCTTGATTTATGTCAGCTATTGGCCAATAGCAACTGCGTATGGGAATCCGCTTTATTACGAAATAAAGCGTCCAGAAAAGTGAGGAGCAGGCTTCTGTTGCAGAGAGAATTTGAGAGAAAGGCGACTTCGCGATTGGCCTGCATGCTCCATGCATTGCGCACGACTGCAGAACTTGGCCTGAGATGTTCATAGCAGCGTATGCTATCCGCAGACTATTTTTTCACCAAGCCCAAGGGGTGGTTCAGGGCCCCTTGAAGACCTATGGTGTTCAGTCGTCAAACCTCTGACGACCAAGCACCATAGTCTTAATCGTATCTACACTGACATTTAAAAATTTTTTTTCTCTTTTTCAGCAATTTAGGAGACAAACAACATCTGTTTTTTTGGAATATTCCTCACTTATCCTACATTGAAACGGTACTGACAGGCAAGTTGCCGGCACTTCTTTCCATGCCTGAAAACACAGGAGTCGCTCGTTCTGCACGGGCCAATCATCACATTGCTGGTTCACAAACAAACCATGTCCTGCTGCCACTATCTGTGAAAGCCGAGGATAGTGAGTACACTTAGGGAGACACCAACCTTGCCAGGGGTGGCAGTAAATGCACGCTCCCGGATGCGCGAGAATACAGGTCCTGGACAGGTAATGGTGACATCTAAACCTCCCAGGATCACACCTTCCAGGCGCAAGCACTCGTAGTAGCCCTGAAAGTTCATGCACGCACTGTTAACAAACACATTGGCACATGCTTCACGATGCTTCCAACAATACATGATCATCTCACACGTGAATGCTAGTTTGACAGCTTATGAACAAGCAGCATAAGTGTCATGTACAAGACAATCAGGCCTATGAGACTGACAGAGGAGAACAGCAAAAATTGCAAGTAAACATGTTTCACCACCAGCTAAACTCTGTATAAAATACGCACCCAGCAATGTAGATATGACTGAACTAAAGCACAGCTCAGAGCATAAAAAGTTGAAACCACTTCTACCAACATAACCTTGATCCCAAGGACGTTTTATAATACACTCTCCCGTCTTTTTTTTCTGTCAGAACAACTTATCCCGAACGATCATTGCAATACATTTGCACAGACCTACAGTATACAACAATTAAATATTTCAAACTGTAGAACTGTTGACACAGGAAGGAATGCTTACAACAAACGGTTGTTAATGATGTTAAGGGGTGGACTAAATCCAAATGTATAAGTGACTGAAAAGAGCTGTCTGCTTAAAAAGGCATCTCACATAAGTGAGAGAAAAATGCTATTACTCATTTCCCATCACAAGTATGTCAAGGAAGTGGGGAATGCATTACATACATTAACATAAAGGGACACTAAAGAGAAAAATAACTGAAGCCGTATTAGTAAATCACCTTTCTAGAATACCAAAAAAGCCACTCATGCTGTTAGAAGAGGGTTGATAAGCCAGAAAAGATGCAAAAACAAAACTGGTCTGCTCACCACCTCGCCGTGAAGTTGACAGCGTCTGCTCAAGACTAATTAATTTTTCATGAGTAAAGATGGACTGCATTGTATTTATTCTAAAAGTGCCAAAGACTTGAGCAAGTTTTGATAATTTTTTACTGTACCATAACGACTCAAATACCAGAAAATACTTTCCGATCCGTGACATCGCACTGATGTACCAGCACTAGGGTTTTGGTGTGAAATCACTTTATTTTCTAGTAATGGAGCACTTGGCACAATATTAGCGAAAATGAAGTTTTGGTAGAATACTTTAACAGTCTCAACTGAGTTATTGTTTTTCTTTAGTGCTCCTTTAAATTCACCTAAGGCAACACTTTGCTGTGATATAATAGAATGTAACAACACTACAACTTATCGAAACACAGGTACCCTGGATCATTTATTGGATCACGACATTGATCATTTTAATGCTGACTGTCTGATTAATCTATCAATAAAATCAACTTGATTTAATCGTCCCAACACTGCATATTGCCTATAAAAATCGCCTAGAAGGCTCAAGGTTAACTTTGACAACTTCTCATTTCATAGTGTTATCCAAAATAGCTTCAAAAAACACAGGTGCCTTCAACTGTGCCTC
Source organism: Dermacentor silvarum (assembly GCF_013339745.2). Lineage (NCBI taxonomy): Eukaryota > Metazoa > Arthropoda > Arachnida > Ixodida > Ixodidae > Dermacentor > Dermacentor silvarum. The sequence continues at coordinate 210,752,275 of NC_051156.1, read as the reverse complement.
TGTCAGAACCAATAACCTGTGTGCACAGCACCAGACTGATACAACACCCAAGTTGAGTCATGTTATTGCTAAGACCCTTCATATTAGCAAAATAGTTATCGCTTTGCCAGTCTCGCATTCAAAAGCAAAGTGGCCGAGTTGGTTATGATTAATTTTAGCATGAAACAGAGCCAACAAAAGAGACAAAAGGAAGAATAAATGACAATCAGCGCTTTGTTGTCGTTTATTCTTTCCTTCTTTTCTCCCTGTTCTGGCCTTAGAGGTTGTCTTCCACATATGATGTCGATTTAGCAGAAGCATTAAAAGATCCTTTATCAGCGAGAAGGTTTCATCAATGTCTATGAGTGAATAGGGTAAAAATATGAGTTTAGTAGATATGATTCTTTTACATACCTGCAGTGCATGCTTGGAACCAGTGTAGGTGGCCGAGAAGGGTGCACCTGGTCGAAAAACAAAAGACTTGCTATACACGCTACAAGGCCAAAAAATTACTTTTTTCCATGCCATAATACAAGCAAACTGCGCTTGTACACATTTGCAAAAGTGACTATGCCACCATTAGTTGGGAAAAATGCCTCACAGAAAGCTAGATATACGATTATGAAATTGATTTATTCACCCAGCAGTTCAAAGCCTTTTCTTGCTGTTCAGGACATACGTTACGTAGATATCCCCTTCAGTAATGAATCGGATGCATTGTCAAATGCGTAACAGTTACATAATTTTACTCCAAGATGCTGCAGACTCCACTGAAAGAAAGTCGAGAATGCTGGGATAATCTTCTGGCATTTTTAGTGGGTCCTCATAATGACAGCGTAATAAAATTTTGATTTAGCATACAGACATGGTGCATTTTTTTTTCTTAAAAATATTTGAATAATTTATTACCACATGCACAAATTAATTATCAGCTGCAGATATTACGAGGAAGGAACAATTCCTTCACTACTGCAGTCGGAACATGGCACATCAAACATTCCATCAGATGTGGTAGCAAAGTTATGTGTAGGAATACTCTGCAGCCTCAAGCGAACTGTTTTTTTTTTATTATTATTATTATTCACCCGGGTTTTCAAGCGGCATAATGTGTGAATGAAATTCTGCATACGCATGGAGGTCTGTTTCATGTAGATAAAACAGCGACTCATGAAGTGTATTGTCCATATTTGTAAAGTGCTGCAGTCATATTGAATAAGCAGAGGGTGCCCAAAGATCAAATGTCAGATTTTTTTTTTCTAGTCACACCCATGTTTACACTGGCTGTATGGGACCAGTAGGTATGTTTCTGCACATTTGCATATGAAAATCAGTGTTGAGCTGCTGGATGTGGATATGCCCCTGCACAGCCACGCCCACACCTGAGCACCTTTTTCGTGGCATGACAGCTATCCAAAGCATAGCAGGAACTCTACATGCCAATGCTGAAAAATAATGGTCATGTTCTCCTGCAGCAACATCGCACGCACTGGCTTCTCTTTTACAGCATTAACTCCAGCTCTTGTAATGCAATGCAATAGCAGAGAAAAACCTGCGATATGATAGCACATAAGTTAGGCTTGTCGACAATATCTATGAGTGTACCTCCATCTCTAATCTCATTTCTCAAAGCGGCTCAACCTCTGGAACAAATAAAAATTGCATATGTAATTTAGCATTTTTTATCAACTAATAAAGTGCCACTACGAACTGATATGTTTCGACTTTTCACCTATTTGAGAGGTTATGCTACCAGACCCAGACGGTCACTAGCTGAAACTCATGTGTTGAATGTTTTATTATTCATATTTTCCTAAAAATATATGTGACTGGAATAAGCTGTCTGACCAAATAGTAACACAGAAGAGGGTAGAAAACTGGGCAAGTTGGTAATGGTTCATGGTTATAACAGGACAGTGAAAATGAAGACTAAGAAAGGCATAGACACAACATAAGCACTTGTGTTGTGTCTACGCATTCCTTCCTCTTTTTCAATGTGCGCGTGTTATTAGCAATGAACCAAACTGATAGCTAACAGGCATTCGACTGTCGATTTTCGAGACATATCTTCAGTGAAAACTTTGCACTGGATGAGATTGTGTGTTTCACTCATTTCACCATACTTTGATGCTACTTTCACTTTTTTCTTCATCACACATTGATTGTACTGAAAATCATAGGAATGACGGTGCCTGTGAAGTCAAATACTAAGTTGTTTTATACTGAATGTGCTTCCCCTTTTTTTTTTTCTTCCTCAGCTGTGATCTTGCATGCGCACCACCATGCCAAAATCTTTGCATAAGATTGCAGTACTATTTATTTAGGGTGTGCAAATAGTCATTTTTGAGACTGATTTGAACAGATCAAATAGTGCAAGAAGCGAATGGAATAAAAAACAGTTTTTGAATAATGAACCACCGCTATCACAATATAATATAAATTAATGCTCACATCCCAGTATTCTTACAGTTAGCAAATTTCTGTCATTACATGGTACATTATGAAGCATTGTTTATTAAAAGCACAAATGGAGCATTAGGAGTAAACAAGTAGTTTCTGTGCCTGCACAGGACTCTTCAGATAGTGCGAATCATCGCTGTGTAGCTTGTAAGTATGGCTACCTAGGCAAACGCAGCCTGCTCCACTAAGCAAGTTCTGTTTTAACACGATAGCGTTTAGGGCCCCGTGTCCTGTCGCAGAAAATCCGGCGTCGGCAATGCCGCCCGCGGCCGAGAAAATCATCCCCAACCACGCAGGCACTCCAAATATATTTTACCACTAAAGTTGCTCACACTTTGTCTTGCATTCTTTACAAAGTTATTCCTCACAATTTTGAGAGTGACAGCCCACAAACAATTGTCATGAAACAAAACACCGACAGCGCATGCCTTTTATGCTAAATCCTCTCAGGCTGAAATATTAAAGTGCAAACAATAAAAGAAGGCCGGCCCACAAAAGAGGCCATGTTTCTACCAGAAAGCGCACTTTCGTGCATAGCGTTCACTGCCAGCGTTTCCCGGTAAACAATACAGTTACATAAGCTGCAGTTGCCGGGAAGTGCGAGAAACAGTCAAGGATCTTTGAATGCTATTGCGTTCCACTCTTGAAGGCGAAGCTCAAGCGTCCTCCAGATTTTTATGTCTATACTCTAGCGGGAGTGTGAAACATTTACCATACCTTTGCTCCAATTTTATGTTTAATTGTACGCAATTGACATTTCAAAATATTCAAAAAGGTATTACAAACATTCACATTTTCAAATAGTGACAATTCAATTCGAAAACCAAATCAAATGGGACAATATTTTATTTGTTTGAAAGTTTCGAATTTTCACACATCCCTACTGCAACTGCCATACTGCAAGAGACAAAGCAAGAGGGACTTACCAAGCTTTCCAGCCGTGCTGCTGGTGACCACAACATGACCTTGCACACCCTTTTCCTTAAAATACTTTACAACGCACCGCGTAAGAGATATGGCACCGAAGACGTTGCAGTCAAACATCTCTTTGTCGATCTCGACAGGAATCTCCTCAAAGGAGGCTCTCTGGCTACGGCCAGCATTGTTAACCAGGACATCCAACTGGCGAGAAAAAGAGTGCAGCAGTTTAATGATCAAGCCACGCGACACACCTCCACACCACCACAATAAATGCTAAATAACTGTTGTGCAAACTAATACAAACCTTGCCAAAATGGTCCAGGACCTTCTGAAGCTGCTCGCTGTGCGACGAGAAGTTGCAAATGCTGAATGGGAGAACAAGGACTTCCGTCCCTTTGTTTTTCCCAAACTCTATAAAAGTAGAGCAAATTGAGTACTGTTAACTTAGTGTTCAGGGATCTGGATAGAATACCGAAATGTTTAACCCACAATTTAATTAAAGGCATTCTAAACAGAAAAATATGTTGAGCTGTATTAGTACACTACCCTGCTACAATAGCAAGAAAGCCACTTTTCATGAGTAGACACTTGACAAGCCAAAAACGACAAAAACGACAAAAGGTGTGTGGTGGTGCCGTCCTGGCATTCAAGTTCGCTGCGACATTGTGGATTTTGATGGCGTCAGCTTGAGCCAAATTTTTTATTGATAGAAATGGAATAACATTATGATGTTACGTGTAGCTGGCGTACAAGGCTATTTACAATATATTTACACGTATGTCAACGGTGGCCAAGATGCCGACCCTATATCAATCGAGAACACGTCTTCCTCCTCTTCGGTGCAGCCACACTGTGACGGCTGTTCCGTATCAATATACTAAAGGAGCCAATGATTGAACTACTGTGTCACAATGACCCAAACACGAAAAAACACTTTGCATTCTATGACAGTGCTGGGGTTCCGATGTGAAATTTTAAAAAACTGATAGTGTGGCCTTCATTCCCCCTTCTAGTAGTTATCCTCTTACCACAAAATTTAGGAAAATAGAGTTTTGCCAGAACACTCAGTCTAAATTAGTGTAGTGTTTCACTTGAATGCCCCTCAATCTAACTTTATAAATAAGCTAATATGCCTTCACACTGCATACAAGTACAAAAGGATGATCGAAAAGTTGGGTCACTGACTAAGTCAAAGCAAAACATGAAGTCCAAAGAAATGTTGAAGTTCTTGTTTCGACTAGGTAAATTTTCAATCATGTTCGGCCTGACCAGACAGTATTCAGTCAAGTGCTTGATTTCAGATTTGCTTTCAAAACTGAAGGTTTATGGACAGTAATCCTGCAACAGACAGGCACCTCCTGAACCTCATTCCATTGTTTCCATCATCAGGTTTAGAGCATTTGTGTAACTGCTAGAAGCAGATGCATGTGCTATCGTTCTCCTAATGCATCTGAGCAGATGTTATCGCATGTTCATAATAGTATGACACAGATTATAATGATTTGCGGGGTGTTACAATAATGAAAAAGGTGTAGAAGCTATTTATCATCATCACTTCATTTGCTGCAAAATAAAACATTAAAAACATTCTTTACAATTATTTTTGTGTGGAAAATGTAACAGCATTTGTGCTGTTACTTCCTTTTTGTCAGCTTCTGCACCATGATGGCACTTCAGCTACACACTAGTGCACGGTGAATGCACTGCAGCACAAGCATTTCCTCTGACCAGCTTAATAATTGTTTACGAGTTCACAGACGGGTTGTCAGTACTGAAATGTTACGAGAAAATCACCTTTTGAGCCATTATTTTCTATAAAATATTAAATTTTGGGGTTTTACGTGCCAAAACCTCTATATGATTATGTGGCATGTCAAAGTGGGGGACTCCGGATCAATTCTGACCCCCTGGGGTTCTTTAATGTGCACCCAATGCACGGTACATGGGCATTTTATCCCCATTAAAATGTGGTCGCCGTGGCCAGTATTTGATCCCGCACCCTCAGGCTTAGCAACACCATGCCGAAGCCACTACACCACCAGGGCAGGTTTTCCATAACACATTCGGTTTCAGTAATTCTTTGGTTCAATATGGAAAACTATTGTGACTTGTGATATGAATACTCAGAAAAATGAAGAGACAAGGGAGAGCTTCGGATAAATGTTTTCACCCGTGTGCATGGTTCAATGGCCTCGTTGTTGCCAGACATGCCAAGCTATTACTGAAGCCAATTGTGTGGTATTAAGCAAAAACTGAAGATAACATATGATTCGTTGTGCTAGGTTTGAGTGCTGGCTAACTAGTGGCAAGTTACGACTGTATTACACACACAGCGAGCAAGCACTATCAAATGCGTAAGCAGCGATGCTGGATAGTCTGATAAAGAAATACACATGCGGCAAAGTCAAATGAAGATGCAAAATAATAATAAAAAAAAGGCCAGGAGTTCTTACCAAGGCAGTTGTTTTTTACAAGCTCTAGGTTTTCCAGGTTGGTGCCAGAAATGACTAGACGAGATCCCACTTTGGCCAGCTCATATGCAAGGTATTCGCCAATGCCACTTGATGCTCCTGTGATCCATATTACTTTTCCTTTCAGGGTTGCTGCAATTTGAAAACCAAGAAAACGTTCCTAGGTGACCCATTTAGCAATGATATCACACTCGTAACATTGCAATTATCAGCTCATTTAGTGTTTGCAAATGATATGGAAGCTGGAAGGGACTCATGTCAGTGCCGCATCGATTACCACGACACGCCCCCGCCCATTTCCCACCCGCCCTCCTCTTTATTATTCTTTTTATTTGAAGAATGACCAAGTGTGTTTTCTTCAAATACACTTGTTCGTTTTCCACGGTATTCGCGAACGATAGATAACATTACGGCTAAAAAGGTCTTATGCTTTTCTAATTCTTTATAGTGCTGCAACTGTTTCTCGTCTGTCTAGAAGGAATGGAGGCTTTTATTTCCCCTCCTTTCGTGTATGCAAGAGATGCACTTTGCGCAATTAAAGGTGCGCGTTTTTCCCGCTTTCAAGGCTACAGCTGACGCACGCAACGACTTGCAAGTCTTTACCACCTAAGAATGTGAGCATGCTAAGAGTTACCAGTGAACGAATGAGGACATTATTCAAACATTGTTTTAATATCTTAGCAAGAGCTCCCCGAAAGGACGTGGAATCGAAGAAACCTATAATGTATCCCGGATAAGGAAACTGAGGAGCAACCCGACAGCGGGTCATCGAAAAGCCGAGACAAGCATGAGGAAAAACGTAACACGCAAGAACAGCGCTTTGACAATGAAAAAGCTCTGTTTTGCTCGACCGTAGTAAGACTTACCTATCGAACGTCCGAACTTCGACTTGAACAGAAGCGTCAGGTCGGCGTCGGCTAGCTTAAGCCATGCAGCGAAGGCCATGAGCCATGGTATGCCCATATAAAGGAGCCACGACACCAAACAACACGCCATGATGCGGGCACGTTAACGCCGCAATGAGTCAAGGAGGTAAGCACTGCAGATAAGAGAAGACTTGAAGAGCAAAGTACTACACAGCTTCGCAGCCGTGAGCGCGGCAGCGCAGCCCGCTGCTCAGTTCGCACGGCGCGCTGAAGTCGCCAACACAGGCTGGAAGAGCCCAGCGGGAATAACACAACTGAGGGAAGCACTCGGGTTATAACAAAATCGACTGACACCGGTGACGGGCAGTTGGCGCTCAGTGATACGTGCGTAGGGCGTGTGTGCACAGACGACAGTCGTCAGGTCATGTCTCGCGACTGGCTACTTTAGCCATTCGGCTTGAGCAGCTTGCTTGGATTTCCCGCTACCCTCTCCCATACAGCGGCCCTTTCCACGCCCTTTCTTTCACCCTCCGTCCGAACAACCCTCCCCTGCCCCCCTCTCCGTAATGGTATGAAGCGCGCGTCTTACGAATGATTCAGTGGGGTCGATGGCCAGCGTATCGAGCTTAGACGCTATCATTTCCGCACTAGTGTCTTTAATTACGTCGCCAGAAATGCAAAAGAAATGTCAGCGTCGACATATGTATAGCTGAACGTAGCGTATTCGTCGGACGTCGGCACGAAAACGAGCAAGAATATTCTTAGCAAACATACGTCTTTCCAACTCTTTATGATGTAGGGGTTTTTTCTTTTTTACGTTCGAGCAGATATTTGTATAATCACGCGGACATATAGCGCAATTCAGCACGTGAACTCGAGGCAGCTAATTAAAATGATTCTATAATAAACCGTTTAATTATTTACATTAGGATACATGCTTCTTCTTTCTGGGGTTTTACGTGCCAAAACCAGTTCTGATTATGAGGCACGCCGCAGTGGAAGGCTCCGGATTAATTTTTACACCCCTGGGGTTCTTTAACGTGCACTACAACGCAAGCACACTGGCGTTTTTGCATTTCGCCTCCATCGAAATGCGGCCGCCGCGTTCGGGATTCGATCCCGCGACCTCGTGCTTGCACTTGACAGGGAGAGGGGGGGGAGGGTAGGCCGCATGCTAACAGAGCAATTTCGAAAAGGGGAGGGGGACACGTGCCCAGTGCCCCCTCCTCCTTCTCCCCCCTGGCTACACCACTGCTACCTATATGATATAGTCGCCGTAGTAGGGAGCTTCGGCTTACAATTATTTTTCTTTAGAATTGACAGCGCAAGCCATCGTAGAGCACCGTCACCGTGAAACGAACCAGCAACCTCGTCCTCAGTAGCAAAATGCGTTAGAACCACAGAAAGTTGAGCTAGTTTGTATAGGGATTCATCGTGAAAGAAGGTAAGGCGTGCAGACACGGACACAAGAGAAGGTAACTATAGACTACACAAACGCCGCAAATGCCGCAGCCTCTGAAACAACGCAACGTGTTTCTCAACTAGACAGGAAAATCACGTGAGGCTGCCTGTCCGGCAGCGGCCTTGGCCTGTTCAGAGAAGGAAGCATGGCCCCCGGTGTTTGCATTGTCATCACTTAGCTATTATTTCCTTCCCGCTTCATTGTGATTGTCTCGTTCTCGTAGATTTAATCCGGTGCGACTTACCCAGGCACGTACACAAGAAAGAACCGCGCGACAGGTTGCCTACTGCGACCTCGAATTTGCAGCTCCGTCCGGCGCCCAAGGAAGTGTGCTTGGCCTCAAGCACTCGCTGTTTCGAGGTCATCCATATTCCGAGAGGAGAGGTGCTGCCCCTAGCTTTTCTTTTCGGTGTAGCTTATCTCTCAGTGTTACCTGGATGCGGTGCCCTTGATGCTTATATGATCAAGATTTGTGATCAATATCGGTAAACATAGCTCGCTCGGCGCCAATGCCGGCAAGCAGCATCGCCAAGCAGGAAAAACGGAGGCTTTCTTCAGTGTTGTAGCCTTCTCGTCTTGATTAAGAGTATACAAAAATGGAGGCGGGATGAGGGGTAGGGGGGGGGGGGGGGGGTATTTTGTCCAGGTACAGTGACTACAGACTCGAGAGCAGAGCGCACACAGTCCTACAGCTGAGAGTGAATAAGGCTATATCTGTGAACATGGTATATATAGGTATATCTGTGACAAAATAGCCCCGCTGTAAGCTGCAACATTTCCATGGTGCTCCAGTGTAGTTTTAGGACCAAACGTAGGTAAAAGATGACTATGAGCATGTTTTCCGGCAAGGTGTTTCTTAGAAATTAAAACTCACAACCCTTTGTCCTTGGCGTTCTACAGACGTTGGGCTATTCCGAAGAGTCTGCGACCCGCTTGTCTACGAAATTGATGAAGCCTTCCGTACCAAAGCATCACAGCCCCGGACCCAGGACATCGTGCCCTACGAGTCTTCAACCCTAGTCATCACGGTGCGTTCCCGACGTACGAGGAACACAGCCGTAAGATCGCAGAAGAGTTTCGGGAAACACCGCAATTGCTTTTTTTCGCAAGCTCCTTTTGATGGAATATCCACCGGCAAATTGTGACGAATATGATGTGCCGCCTGCAGGGCTTGCTTGCGTCGCTTTGCCCGCATTTTTACACGTGACCTTGCTTTGCGTGGCACTACACGCGAACACTTTTATTACGTAAGTGGGTCGATCTCGTTGCGTGTCATGTTATGTTGTTGCCTCTCGCCAGCTGGAACGGGGGACTTTGGGCGTGCCCTCCGACATTCCATGGCTTGAGGCTTTCCTGCTGGGGTGTTTCAGGAACGCTATATTCAGTCCACTCTTTGAGCGACGCCTTCAAAGGTGGTTGCAAGGGAAAAAATGGGGAAAGGGAATATGAATGGTAAGGATCAGCAACATGATCAAATGAGTCAGTGTTTCAGAACGGGCTAGTTGGTATTCTATTGCAAACGTGACTTACAGCGCATACATAGACAAGCGGACAGAAAGACAGCGCTTGTATTCGTCGGTAGGGTTTCCACTTGGGCTTGTTGGTTTTCCGTTAAGAACGTGTAGCATTGCGTGCAAAAAAACATGGACAAAAGAAGGAACACGGTTTGCGCACACGAAGCGCAAACTATGAACAGTTTATCGCGAGCAGAACGTGACGATATTTATACCTTGCCACAGACAGTACTGCGCAAGACACCAAGGGCGTTACCACACCGACAAAAAAAAAAAAAAAAAAGTCAACACGCGCGTGTCGTGCCATTGAAATACGCTATTTCCTTAGCGGATAAGGTGATAGAGGCCATGCTAATACACTTTTCTTTTAAAGTTGCGATGCAGTGGGCCTCAATAACGAGGCGTCATCTCATTATTCGACTTTTCGAGGATCATGCGCTTTTTGACACGCCTCATTATTGAGGCCCACTGCATCACAACCTTAAAAGAAAAGTGTATTAGCATGGCCTATATCACCTTATCAGCTAAGGAAATAGCGTATTTCAATGGCACGAAACGCGCGTGTTGACATTTTTTTTTTTTTTTTTGGCGGTGTGGTTTCGCTCTTGGTGTCATGCGCAGTATACCGCCTGTGGCAAGGTATAAATATGGTCACGTTCTTCTCGCAATAAACTGTTGATAGATTGCGCTTCGTGTGTGTAAACCGTGTTCCTTCTTTCTGTCCCCTTGTATATGTATGCGCTGTAAGTCACGTTTGCAAGAGTCAACCGACTTCGAATATTCATGCAAATCTGCCACGTAGTACTTGCGCTGTAATTGAATTCAGCAAACTTCAGTGTTTCGTTAAAGTGCGACGTCCTACTTTTTTCTTCAAATGCATCTTAATTTTAAGTGCTTGTGACTATATTCTGACGCAATAAAAATGAAAGATGTTCATAAGGGCGCTAGGGCGAGAGCCCTTACAATCTTGCAATGTTGTAAAAAAAAAAAGGGGGGGGGGGGCGTACAATTAAGCGTGACAAAGAATTCGTATTCATCTAGTAGGATGTCGGCATTCGTTGTGATCCATGTGGGCCTAATATATCCGCATTTCCGATTGCAAGATGTTGCTGCGGCGTCATGTTGTAGTTTATAGCGCACATTATTGCAAGGTTATGGCGCGCTTTGATAAAGCTGACATGCACCACGTGCATAGCTTCGGGACTGTTCTCACGAGTCAACGAAGCGGGCGATCTAATTCAGACATGCCCGTGCACTTACTCACCATTGCAATTCACACTCAGTATGCTGCGCTAGCTGTCCTCAACCAGCAAGCGGCAGGTGGACTCTGCACGTGGCACAGGAACACGCAAGACATGTCAACTGCAGTTAACTAATCGCATACCACATCTGTCTACAGAGGATTACACAAACTGTAATTCCGAGATTACGGCAACACTAAAAAACCGTTTCAATATTATTTTAACATATCATTAGTACAACAGATCACTCACCAACGTTTCTGGATCTGTACCGAAAGCCTTCACAATAAGCCGGTCATTACAGGATTCGTTTATATATGCTCGAGAACTCGTCCCAGGGTTCGAGAATACACGTTGTCCAAGTTGTCTTGCATCCTGTTGAGCGTGTTATGCATAGTTTGGATAACCAGCGGCTCCAGACGTAGCCTTGCTGATAAGTTCCTTTCCCTGACAATAGCCTCGCATACATACACATACTCGCAATATGTAAAAGACGCTATATATACACGACGAGCAAACGAGTGTTGGTAACATTTCGTGTTACCCAGGTACTAGCTGTCAAGAGAGAAAGAGAACAGAGGAAAGGACACCAGACATACGTTCGGTTTGCTACCCTGCTCGGGGGGGAAGGGGATACAGGAACGAAAAGAAGAGAAAGAGCACGACGTAGTTGAGCGCACACTTGAAGATGCTGGACACTGTCAAAAACCGCACATATAGGTAAATCGCACGCAGAGTTCGGGTGGTTTATGAAATCGGTGGAGGTATGAGCACAGAACACCCATAGTATGAGACTGAGAATGGGATTGTGGATGTCAGCAAGAAAGAAAGCTAAATATCAAGCTATAATATCGGTCACACATGAAGTTTTACTGGTGTTAACAAACAATAAGTCGGAATCTGCCAAAGAAAAAAAATTCAACCCGCAGAAAAATTCACTCAGCATATGGCTGGCCAATATATGCTGAAGCTACACCTTACTGTAACTCAATCCAACATTTCACTCGGATCAGAAGTTACGAGATTAAGCGAACCTTTCTAACCGACTTGGGTCAACAGCAGCCACTGGAAATGATTTATAGCATAAAGCAGAGCGCCCATGTACTATGTCCCTTTCATTGCACAGGCTTTTTATAGCGTAACTATTATTTTACACTATACACCTTTACTTACGAACGTTTGACTGCAAGCGAACGTTTGCTATATCGCGTGCAGAATTGCCGAATACTAAGCAAATAACAAAATTTACCGATACATTGTGTTCGATATCTATACGCCCCACTTCATGAAACTCACTCGAAAAGCGTCAAATCTATGCGGTGCTCGGATTTACTCGAATTACTCGATTTACGATATCGACGGCTTGTTTCTGGCAATTACTTTTTAATGGGCAAATTTATCCCACTCGATTTGAGACCTATAGCTAACAACAACAATAAAACAACACGCAGCATGTCGGAGCCGCTCTATACACCACTGAACCTTTTCAAAATAAATTTATAGCCGCTGTCGCCTATGGCCTGCATGCGAACTCAACATTTATGAAAATAAACTCACTTTCTGAAGAGTCACGCGTCGGCTTCCTCGGGCTCGCGGTACCAAGCTTGAAGCATGCAAGTATGGCTCCGGAAGCAGCTACAGCCGCTATGAGAACCACCGTGGGCACGCAGCACATCATGGCCTCCGGTGGGAATCTCTCCGTCGTGTACACAAGGCAGCCTATATTTGGTCGCTCAACGCTCCAGTGCTGTTTTGACATAAGAAACGGCGACCGCGTCCACTAACGAGTTCACTGTATGCGACTGTTTCAGGGACATCTGTGGCCGGACCACCGCAGGTTTTTCCCCATCTGCATCTGCACGCGTCAGTGCGACCAAGAGTCGCCTTTACCAGCGTAAACACGGAAACGTCCGTCCCCGGGACACACATGTGGCGGACGATATGCGTACAGGCGAACTTTCAAGCTTCTTTTAGCCTGCACAAAGCATGTCAGACGCATTCATATATTAACGAGCAAAAATACATCGACATAAGTTCGCTGACGTGGCTTGAAGTCCCACCGTGTGTTTACAGAAAGCGTGCATCGGAACCGGAGTATTACTCATGCGATGCAGTTGCAACGCAGGGCCATGCAACTGTGCATTACATACATGCTGCCGGCGGCCGCTTTTCGATGGGGTCGAAATGCAAAAACACCCGTGTCCCGTGCATTGGGGGCACGGTAAAGATCCCCTGGTGGTCAAAATTCATCCGGAGTCCCCCACTACGGCGTGCCTCATATAATCAAATCGTGGTTTTGGTACGTAAAAATCACAGAATAAAAAAAAATATACATACATGGTGCGACACCTTGTGAAGGCGTAAGAAACTGCGGCACATCGAGACTTGTCGAGATTTAAATTCCTCCAACTCATCCTGTTTTAGGGTGTCCCCGGGAAGTTTTGCAACTTCTGTCGCTGTGTTCACTTACAATGACGTTGGTTTTCATTATTGTTCAGATCAACATAGGATGAGATGATCAGCCTGCTGGAGCTCCATTACACATGTTCGATGTATAGGTATCTGAATTTTAACGCGTTACCCGTGTCGCAGAAAATTCGGCGTCGGCGTAGGCATTGGCGCCCGCGGCCGAGAAAATCATCCCCAACCACGTTTAGGTATGTCACACCATTCCATCATTAATGTTGCTCACACCTTGTCTTTCATTCTTGGCAAAGCTATTCCTCGGAATTTTGAGAATGACAATCCACAAACAAATGTCATGAAACAAAACACCCACAGCGCATGCCTTTTATGTTAAATCTTCTCAGACTGAAATATTAAAAGTGCGAAACAAATACGGAAACCTGAAAATGGTGTAATTTCTTTGGCGCGGTTGTGCACTATCTCCGAGATCGGCCCACGCAAGAGGCCGCGTTTCCACCAGAAAGCTCGCCCACGTGCATAGCGTTCGCCGCCAATGTTTGCCAGTAACCATTATACGGTTGCATAAGCTGCAATCGTCGGGAACCATGAGTAGCAGTCAGAGATCTTTGAATGCTATCGCGTTCCACTCTTCAAAGCGAAGCTTAAGCGTCCTCCCAATTTTGCCGTCGCGGCAACCGATCTAGCATTCTCACCTTGCTTGTATTTTTACACTGATTTTACCGTTATATATATAAACCAACGCTATACCTAATGGGCTATACTTCCAGAAGTGCCCGAAAGTTCACCAGCGGAGCCCTGGACTGAAATCCTGCTAACTTAGTGACCGCTCTTCAAGACCAATAAAGCTTTCATGCATTCATTCCACACTTCACAGAGCGTTCATCACTCAGGAATGGTGGAAACTCATCTTGAACTGGCTATAGCTCCTCTAAAACCGTCACTTGGGGTGAAATCTGCTAGACGTAGGCGCGGGCCTTTTGTTAGGCATTTTTGGGAGAGGGTGGAAAAAAAAAAAAGAGAACATCTCTCGTAGGGTATAAAACGCTGACGAAAATAAAAACTCAACCAATGACGCCGCACCATTATTTTGTTCACAGCTTGGCCTGTTCTAACTCTGCGCCTCATTCCTGTATAATTATTATTATCCATGCGTTTCGTACAACCACCTTATCCTTAAATTGCACCCGTCCACTATTGTGGGTACGTGCCATATGTTTAAAGACTCGTCGTCATCGTCATCATCATCATCATCATCATCAGTGCCGCACTATGCCAGCATGACGCCGGGCACCGACCGGTAGACGCAACGGCGCTGGTTCGAAACTCGTGACACCGCTCCGCTAGTTACACGCTACCGGCTCGCCATGAACAGGAACACCATCGTCAGCTTGTGCTACGGCTGCGCGGTAAGTGTTGCAGTGTGATTCCATCTACTAGGATACTATTGACCCTCCTTTGGGACCTCGCTCGGATGTGTACAGCGTGTATACTTAAAGGCAAGCAGGTATACTAAAGGAAAATATTAAGTCGAGCTAGATTGAAAGATTATAGCTTCCGTAGTAACGAATTCGTCATTCGTAACGAAAACAGAACTTTTGTAAGCGAGCAAATTACGAAGATGTAAAATCGGAGAGAGGACACCAGATGTGGACTATGGTATACGTGACGTCAACGCTACGGATTCTCAGACTGCGGCTGCTATACGTCGCTTTCTCTGTTTACCGCTGCTGTGGCTCAAGTGACCGTATCTGGTACCCTGCACCCAAGCAGAGCCGCTGAGGCGACTCATATGCAAGCAGAACACCTGCAGCCGCCAAGCAGTACGCTTCCTATATAGATCTAAATAAAGTTTCTAAAAGACATGACAACGACATAGATGGAGGTCACGTGGAGATTACGTCAGCTGCCTTGTATCGGCACGGGATGTTGAAATTGAGGAGAAGCAGCGGGACCTTCTCCGGAGCAATTTTCTATGCAACAAAATGATATATTGGCACAACTGAAAACGGTGATAGACTTCTAGGCGAATACTCTATCGACCTGGCTCGACTTAATATTTTCCTTTAGTGTCCCTTGAAAAATATGGTGTAAATCGTGAAAGAAACATGACGATTAATCAGCATCGCCACATCTAGGAAAGAACAAACTCCAGCACAGGCACGTTAGATCTTAGCCTATTTTTTGTGTTTCCTAGAAGATCACTTACTTACTGCTAGAGAGGCGAAGTCACCACTCTTGTTGACCACCTGTTGTGAACCGCAGATTATGATCTACAAGTCAGCCACATTAAAATCTCTACACAATTCGTTTTTTCTTCAAGTTTTTTTTTTTTTTTTTTTTTTTTTTTTTTTTTTGAGAGCGGTAGGTAAACAGCGCCGTAACGTTAGAGAGTGGATGCGCAATGTTCGAAAGTGTCTGCAGTGACGAAGGCGGACATTCTAGTTTGCACCAAACATACTTCGCGACAACGCATTTACATTTCGATGTAGAGGCGTTTGTTGTAGAGACCCTCAACTGTAGACTTATCACTTTTTTTTTCATTTCCAGGGCCTTGTCTGTGTGTTTACTAGGAGTAAAATATTAGTAAAAGCCGATTTACTAAAAGGAAACACATTATATATAATGCAAGTAAATTCAGTGGTTTACAGGGAGATTATTGGGTATAGGTGTAATGGCGACAATATTTATAGCCTCCCTTTCTTCATTACAGGCGCTGAATTCATTCAGTTTTCTGAAATACGCATTCGGCTTCTACAGGCGAAGCATCGGTACGTTCTTCGAAGTCACTCGTTGTTGGCAACTTCGCAACACTATACGCACTGTCACGTGATTCAGTTCGCCCTGGTCCAACTTTCATCTCCACAAAGCCGTAGATGAATCATGGTTTTGATTTTTCGTTTTAACAGCGGAGCTAAACTGCTTAAGCTCTTGGTTAGGACGCGTAGTGCGAACAAAAAAAAAAAAAAAAAAAAACTGAGCCTGGCGAAGACGTCACCGCACGTTGCCTAGCAACGCCTCGCAGCTGTGCGAGGCGTTGCTAGGCGACGCAGGTGACGTCATCGCTCGGCGAGGTTACGCCCTCTCCCAGGTTACCCTCGCTCTCCGACGTATCCGGCATCAGTCGGCGCGCCACGGCTGCAGCCTGCGTTGAGATGCGACATGCTGCATTTCGCGCCGGCCTCGTCACCCAGAATGGACCGCATCCGCGTCGCGTTGAGCAAGATTGGCTGGTGGATAGCCGTGATTATGGACGGCGCGAAAACCGACAACGCGTGCGCCGCGCCGCCTAGACACATGCGCATTTTATGCGAAACTAGGAGTTTCGGGTTGATTCGAAACTGCGAACTCACTGCACGTACCGCCACCAGCATCCATCAGCCCATCTTGCTCGACGAGACGCGGTTGCGGTCCATTCTGTAGTTCACTATAATTCTGGGTGACGAGGCCGGCGCGAAATGCAGCATGTCGCATCTCGACGCCGGCTGCAGCCGGGGCACGCCGAAGAACGCCGGATACGTCGGCCACACCTCGCGCCGGACTATAGTGCTGTGCTTTCACTGGCGTGGCGTCCCCGTGCCGAGCGAGCTCGCGCGTCAACGCTACGTCGGACTATAAAGTGGCCTTTAGGACCCGAGTATCGTCCCGATACTCGGGGTCGGCTACGTTTGCATAAGAACCAGCCAAGCTAAACCAAGTTAAGCAAAGGAAAGCAAAGTTTAAGCTATGGAGGGTCCACCGGCTTCGCTGTTGGCCCAGTCTTCGCACCACTTTGTGTGAAGCTGCTCTTAATTTTTTGTTTTTTGCTTTTCAGCCTACGGCTGGGCTTTCGACCTCACCTTCGGGTCCGAGTGCTTTATCAATTTGATATCCGACTACCTCCTCCTCGCCACCTACAAGGTACAAAGCCAACAAACTATAGGCACACACTGTGTCACCGTTAACGTCATAACACAGTTAGATGATGGTTACCCACTAGCGTCTTTCTTCACCACAATATATATATATATATATATATATATATATTAAAATGGGGCGTGTTGGTCTTCAAGCAGGCCTGGACGTTGCGTTGCAGAAGGCTATACGGAAGGCAGGTCTGGTTACTGGCGAGCGCGAGCGCTCATCGTCGTCTTCTTTTCCCAGATATCGAAGCGCGGTCATTCGCCTTCAGTACTATACAGGGTGTTTCAGCGAACACTTTCAAAAATTCTTAAAGGTTGCCTGTGGCAGATCGGACAATTCTAGTTGATGAGCTGGTCTACTCGGAGAGGCGGACATTACTTGCACAACAAATTGAAATGCATAATCAAATAATTAACAGAAATTCACTAATTAAGTTTTTAACTAATTGCCTGATGGCCCATATTGCAATTTACAAATTTTAGCCGTGGAGTTCGCAAGGCGGATCCACTTGGAACGAATTCTCGGGATGACACCAGTTTCGAGATATTAATTCCAGAACTATGCGGGAGAAATGCATTGGCGTTCCAGTTAGGTTCTTAACAAAACGTCACTTCATGCATTCAAGCTCAAAATTAACTGGAACGCCAATGCATTTCTCCGCAAAGTTCGCGAATTAATATCTCGAAACTGGTGTCATGCTGAGAATTAATTCTAAGTGGATCAGCCTCGCGAACTCCACGGCTACAATTTGTAAATTGCAATATAGGCCATCAGGTAATTATTTAAAAACTAAATTAGTGAATTTTTGTTAATTAGTCGATTATGCATTTCAATTTTTTGTGCAAGTGATGTCCGCCTCTTCGAGTAGACCAGCTCATTAGCTAGAATTGGGTTATTTGCCACAGGCAACCTTAAATAAATTTTGAAAGTGTTCGCTGAAACACCCTGTATATATATATATATATATATATATATATATATATATATATATATATATATATATATATATATATATATATATATATATATATATATATATGTTCAGGCGTGTCATGTATACTTTACATATTGCTCCTCCCTCAGCGCCCTCCCACACGCAAAACTTCAAATGCCACTAAATATACAGCAGCTCTAAATATGAGTAAATGTGCAGCAGCTCTCACTCAATAAGCCATCTTAATATCCTTATCACGCATGCTTCATTATGCGGCCACGTCTCGTATTTCCGACGTTTCCGCTTTCGGCGGATAACCAATTTAGTCCAGGCGTGCGACGCGCATGCGTAAGCGCAATTTACCGGTTGTGAGCATTGACACGTTCCCTGTCTGAATAGTTCGAAAGAAAGCCACGCTATGCACGTAATTCTCACATTCCTCCTACAGCAGGGCTGCAAACGTCAAAACTTGGGGCGAGGGCCAAATTTACCAACTTTTCTAGAGTCCACACGGGCCGCACTTTAGTCAGAAGCGTCGCATGTTTTGCATACGGAAAGACAGTCTGCTTCGAGCCATTGCGCTAGTTGCTGTAATCAGCACGTTTTTAATTCTCGTCGCTCACTGAGGAGAGAAGATTGCTCTTGTTCACAGTCATAAGCAAGCACTCGCTTCGCAAGCACTCACAGTTAGCGACATGTATACGTGCTGACGCCTGTTTACCGGCATCGTAAATTACGTTTCCTTATTTGCTCTAATATAGGTGCATATAAAACCGAAAAAAGAAAGTGATGCTCCCGGTGCATGGGATCAATGAATTATAGAGCTACGCCTATATAGTCAGTTTTCCGGCGCCACAGAGAATTGGGCGCGAGACAGATAGTCGCTCCGTTTCTCATCTTCGAATAACTTGAGACGCTGTTGGAACCGTGCGAAAATGTTCTCGACATGTTCTTTATATTCAGTGTTGCGTTATCGGTCCAGTGAGGCGACAAAACTGTCGTCTTTCTCGTGATATGGCCATGCACTGACTGCGGCAGAAGCGCGTCATATATATCTTGGTTCGGCCGCGGGCCGCTAAATATCCGGTCACGGGCTGTATGTTCTGCAGCCCTGCTCTAAGGGGAAACCTTATCGGGGAAACCGTATTTCAAAGGTACACAATATTTTTATTGCGATAGCAATTGTATAGAGACGCCAGACGCATTTCTGTCGTCTCCGTCTTGGCTTCTCCGCTGTGTAGGGCAGTGTAGGGTACCTCGATGACCTCCTCGCCCGTGTACCGAGTGGCGGGCGAGGAGGACATAGAGGCACCCTACCTACCGCTGTGCATTGTAGAGTTACTGTGTTGACTCCCGCTCCCTTAAGGGAGCCTAACAGTAACTCTAGCATAGCTTCCAGCACGCTAGCGGAGACGAAGAGAGAAAGCCGGGTATCGGTGTGATAACTCCACTTATAGTTGGGCATTCGAAAGATTTTTGTGGCAAGAGATTCGCTGGACGACGTATTCTGATACTGAGGCCATTCTACGATTATTTATAAAAGTGTGTCACGGCCCCTTCTGCTTGATAAAATTCTGATAATTAACAATAGAACGCGTTGCCCATGTAGCAGTCCGAATTAACTCGAGGCAAGACAATCGTGTTGAAAGTCCCCGCTTAGTACTGTTGTGATCGGGCGTTTACCCCGCCGAAACCAGTCGCTCACGGAGAAGGCGACAATGGTAGACGAGCCGACGCCCTCGTCAGAGGCATCTCCAACTGCGATGATTCAAGGCACACAGTTGGATACCGCCAGGCCGGGTTTGGGCACTTTGCAAGGGGACATTCCTTCACATGACCCCGGGGCGACTAAAAACCGAACCAGACAAAGACACCCTTCATGGCTACCGGGCCCTAACTGCCACGTCCGTGTCGGAGACGGGTTCATTGTGTTTCCCTCTTTCCATGTTCGTGCGCGTGTGTTTAGGGCCAAGCCGACACCAAGCTCTTCTCGGAGGAAAAGGGCTGCAAACCTCGGTATAATTGGCAGGGGATGATGTCATCCATATCCTGACGCCGGAGCGGGGGAAGATGACGGGACCAGGAGGACGGTGGTGTTAAAAACGGGAAGGACGCTTGGTGATAGAGAACCGCGGCAGCTACAGTTTGAACTTGAACATCTTTTCTGCATCTTTACTATATGTTGTACAAAAATGTAACTATAAACGTGTGTTTCTAAACGTCCTTACTCCACCGTGGTGCATGAAGTCCGCACATCTTCGTAGCCGCGGTCGATCGTAACAGTACCCAAGTTTCGTCGCCGTGCTGCTGTGGAATGAGGCAGGCGCAATGGATTCATCCGACCATAGTCATTAATGGAACGCCTAGCTTCGTACGGATCACCCGGCAACGCGCGTTTATGATACATGCCGCCGTCATCTTCCTCAAATTCGGCACACCGCCGATGTCGGTGCATGGTGCGATGATGCCATTGCCATCTGCGCAGGACTTCCCACTGCCATCCTTGCTGTTGGGTAAAGAGAGCCTGGTCCTGCTCGGCTTCATCGCATGGAATTCGGCCGGTATCAGCATCTGTTACATCAGCAGCATCGTGCTCGCCGTGCACTTCGCCAACACGGTGCGCGTCACTCGCGTTGAATGTTTGTAGACACATATCGAATACGTTACCGTATTTCTTTTGCTTCTTAATTTGATGCACGCAGTCGGCTGTTCTGCGCCGCAGATTATTATCCACAAGTCAGCCACATTAAAATCTCTACACAAGGCTTTTTTTTTTTTTTTCTTCAAGTTGGTTTTGGTTCGTTCAGAGCGGTATGTAAACAGTCGCGTGACGTTAGAAAGTGGATGCGCAATGCTCGAAAGTGTCTGCAGTGACGAAGGCGGACATTCTAATTTGAACCAAACATACTTCGCGACAACGCATTCGCACCAAATCACTCTGTATATGGTCTAAAATTAGTGGAGCAAAACTGATGGAAATGCGCAGCAATCATTAACCGGTTCCTGAGGCTACGCATGTATAATCGACAACAAATGCTCGGCCACGTCCTCGATTATCTTATTCAATAAACTACGCTTCTAATTCAGACATACGCCAGTAGGAAGTCCGCGGCACGTACGGTAGTAACACTCCAGTCTGTATTGTGCCGCTTCGTGCTTCTGCGTGAAACGATCGAGCCACTCTTATATAACCATGCATGCATGGCCATGGCATGGCCTCCAACACCCGAGCGGCGCTGCACAGGACACTCCACCGCGCCTTCTGATCACGGAAGCTATTGCTATAGGTAACACGCGCTGAATGAAGCGCAAACGGTAAGAGACAACGGGAAAAGCGCCAGTGTTCCACCATGGCTGAGGAGCTTGCCTAAGTTTCAACCTCGATGACGTTCACGTTATTTCTGATGCAAATACAACGCAATACGAAGCCTTATTGCAAGTGTAGTAAAACGTATGGTTGTGTTTGCAACTGCGTTGCCGCTTCGCTTGTTGGCATCGCAGGTGGACCTGAAAGAAGCCATGCAGGACCTCAAGGACCAGAACGTGGAGGAAGGAGACTTCCGCGTGAGTGCAGCGTGAAGACGGCGTCAGTGGCGCTATAATCACTTGTATTATATATACTGTCACATGCGCGCACATTTTAGTCGCAAGTGTACAGGCCTATCTGCAGCGAAACTTCTGTAGCACACTAGGCTCACGGAAGATGCGCGAATTCAGCACTGTCCTCCTGGCGCCCAGAGCCATCAAAAAGTGACCATACGTGGAATACCCACACCACATCAATGCTTCTTAGACGACACAAGGTCAAGAAGCCCAGATGGCCCACAGTCGTGACGCTAGTGGACAGACGCTTCGAGGGCGCAGGACACGTTAGAACACGAGCGCGCTGTAGGTGTCCCTGCACGCTTTACTGATCGTAGGGGGCAGTTGACGGCCAATGAGTGACGCCAATGCCACGAGCGTTATAGGAGGAATTGATCAAACAAAGGAGCCTGCAGTTGATTTTGATATAAATATGGCTCTGTGAGAAATATTGATTCTTGAGGATGCGCAGGACGTTTCACTTATACACGAGACCGGCGGGACTGCCGCTGGACCATTTAACCGACCGCGAAAGACCTCAAATAGCCGCAGTTTCTGGTGTTGCAGAAGTCGCGGGGCGTGGTATAGCGCTGAAGTTAGCGTTGCAAGTTGGCGGCTGGGTGTGATTATATTTCTTTGATCGTTTTTTTTTTTTGTAATCGTTGTTACTAGTTGGTAACAACGCGTCATTATTTCTTATTATTGGCGGCGCCTCCAGGACACCAAAGAGACAACGGGGACACCAAAGCTGGAACCCGGACTGGTCTGTGGGTCGGGGCTCGCCGAGGCCCCAATCCCGGACAGCCCCCTTCGAGCTTTGATCCTCCTGCACCCCCTTGGGTGCCCCACAAATCCTGCACCGCCTGCTTTATTATAATTTTAGCTGATCTCCTGAGGCCTCCGTTTGCAGCTTACATGTGCCCTTTCAGAACAGCATATATAGTTGTAAAAAAAAAAAAAAACCGCCAGAGAAATTCTGAGAATTATATATAATATATAATGGGGTTTAACGTCCCACAACCCCACCATCTGATTATGAGGCACGCCGTAGTGGAGTACTACGAATTAATTTTTATCACCTGGGGTTCTTTAACGTGCACCTAAATAAATGGGTGTTTTCTGCATTTCGCCCCATCGAAATGCGGCCGCCGTGGCAGAGATTTGATCCCGCGACCTCATGCTTAGCCCACGGCGAGTGCGTCCACCGATATCACATATGGAAACAAAACGCTGCATGAGCGGAGTTGTTTCTGCGGCGGCTGCTGTTAATCGCGCCAACGCGTCACCCACACGCTGCCTCTTGCGATCTCCCGATTAGCGAGTGATGCCACACTTCGCTCCGTTTGTAACGTGCCACACGAGACAGCTTGTCTGCGCCAGCCAAATATATCGCGAAATGAAAACACGCATAGAGCTGCGCTCAAATTTTGCATTAGGGAGTATCGTAGTCGTCGGTGTACTTTTTTTCTGACGCTATATACCAATCATCTACTATTACGCTACTATAATATATGTAACATGCCGCTTCTTGGCTTGCTCTCCTCCAGAGACAAATGATGATAACGACGATATCCGTATTCACGCTCATGGCCTTCATGAAGGTAAGTTTTTTTTTTTTTTTCTTACCTGGTAAGGCACATATAGAGCCGCAAAACTCACAGACCACGTCCATCGATCGTGGCAGCTTGTCTTAGCTCCGGAAAGATGCTATTTTTACCGCGAAGCTCTCTATGGCTAGGATCCGGGGATTTCTTCGTGGCGTAACGTCGACAGAAAACTATCATCATCTTCATCATCTATGGCTCATACCCCCGTAAGGCAGAGGCTACAAACACTCAGCAAAGTGAAACGAGCAGTGCCTACATTCTTTAGAATCCCGCATAGAACATACAGAACAACATACATTTGAATAATGAACAAGCTCAAAACAAGCATCTGAAGCACATAATTGATAAGGCGCCCCTGCGCCTGCATGCAATGCAAAGCACGTAGTGCTCCCCATATACGTTTCCCGGTAAAGATTACTGTTGCGCATGCTGCTGCGGCGATGGCAGCTTGACTGTAACATACGAAGCAGGGAGTGACGTAACTACACTCTCGTACGTAAAAGAAGAACCTGCCTAGCAATTGATTTGGGTTGTGACAGTGCTATAAGAGAAGGCCATGTATAGTGAGGACTCCTGAAGCGCAGCGTGCACATGAGGCGCGGCGAATTTCTCTTCTCTCTGGTCCACTCCTTGTAGGTGCACGAAGTAGCGGCGCAAGCCAAGTCGCAGGCCGTCAAAATGTCCTCGGCTAATAATTAGGTAAAGAGCATGTGAACGACACCACGTGAATAATTTTAATCTACGTCGCAGTGGGTAATTGTTCTAGTTGTTGCTTAGCTTCGCTGTTCAACCACCTTCACAGCGTGGGAGACCAATTTTTTTTATTTGAGTGCTCAGTGCTGTAGTGCTCATGTTATATAGTGTCGACAGGACTGTAATGAGGAAGAATCGCAGCTTGATACGTCACTGTTTTGTGCTGTGAAGGATACTGCCGACATAAGCTTCAGGAATGTCGAGCATAGTTCGACAGAGTGTGAAGCCAGTAATATGAGCGAATTTTTCAATTGAGTGCAGGCACTACACCAAGCTTCTGAAACTCTCCTCAGACAAACATATTGTACCCAGTTGCTCGAAGGCTCGTTTTCGCAGGTTTGCAAGCATACTAGGCAAATTCTCAATTCCTCTTAGTAATGCGCTAAACTTAAAAGTTTTCCCTCATCAAAATGATTCACAGTACGACGGAATCTGCGCAGCTCTTGACAATTTCGTAATAATCAGTTTGCACACTAAAAGTAAAGGACACACTAGCCGAACGTATGCCAGAATGGCTGCTGTCTATTGTCTTGACCTCGAACGAGAAAAGACGAGTCGCTGCATTGGCCTCGCATTGCAGGGCGCCATCCTGTACAACATGTACATGTACTACAAGAAGACCGACGGCGTCGACGGCAGCATAGAAGAGGCACCCACGGCTTACTACTTCCCTGCAGACCCGACGGCCCCCGTGCCTTTCCTGCCGCCGGAGTCAAAGGTGTGCATCGAATTACAGAGAATAGCGAATCTTTTGAGTTAATTCTACAGTGAAACATTCAGTGGCAATTTCGCGGTAAATGCCACAGAAAAGCATTAGCATTACGTAGCACCTCTTTGAGGTCCCAGATCCATGATTTACACCGAGGTTATCACATTGCAAAGTGCTGTTCAGGAGCTCACTCGACACACGCCCTGCCTCTTCGAGGAGTGAAGTGCAACTCATGGCGGTCTGGAGTCGACCACCATCAGATACAGTGTATATGTGTATGCATGTATATATACGCGCTCTTCTAAGCTCTCCCATCCCCTCTTTATTTCTACCATGTGACCAGCTTCCTGCACTTCACATACATACACATTTTTCCACTTGACACCCCTAATGCTAACACATTTAGAGTTGTTAATGCTTAAAGCTATACGCTCATTGTCGTGGCATGTAGCTCGATTCTAGATCAGCTCTGGAGGAATGTCTCAGTCGAGTGAGCCTGTTCGTGGCGTACAATGTTCGTTTGGTCATTAGCTTGCTGAGCTCTTTACGAGACCGCTATTCAAAGTACTTTCAAGACAAGATTTGAAAGCAAGGATAATTCACAGTGGCTGATGTCCTGTACAGTCATTCGCTCTATTTTCCTGTCGCACATCAATGGAATGGGCTGCACCACTGCGGTCATGGCCAGCCTTTGCGTTGTCCTAGAAGCTGCGATGGGGCAGACCTGACGCACTGGCTCAATGGTAGCGATGTTCTGCTGCTGAGAGATGTTCCGGGTTTGGTTCAAGGTTGTTTGATTTCGGGCCACGATTATGATTGCATTTCGATGGAGCTGTAATGAAAAAAGTAAGCGACGCAAACGTGTATCTGTAGCGAGACTTGGAGCGAACCCCAGGTGCTGAAATCGATCCCGATCCTCTCCGACGCAGTTCCTCAGGTAATGAACCATAGAAAAAAAAAAAGAATACACATGTACACCGAAGGATTGTACTGCCGTGTTATTGCAATAGAAGAGCGCATGAAAGTTGCTAATCAGGTCGCTCATGCCTGATAACCCCCGACCTGTCACAGTAAACTGTAGTGCGTGGTTCTTCAACCTCACCTGCTCACCTGTGTACAATAGTGTGTTGAGTACACTACCTCCCAAGTATTAGATTTCGTTCGTTTCCATAATTTGGGCTCTGTGCATTGCTCGTTTTAAGTCTGCTGCAACGCTTAGCTTTGCCTGTACATTACCCAGACAACACAAAACATCCCGTGGATGCTGCGGGAAGATCCGAACGTCCTTGCTTTTTATGGGACGTACTAAGGACGTCCAACACCATGCCCACGATGAATTTCAAACACATCTACTACTGGACTTAGCGTGAACCTAATCTCCGAGGAACATCCTCAGCAGGATATTCCTAGGCCGTTGCTTCCAGATGTTTATTTGGGAGCTTCATGCTTGCCCGAACAAAATTGATTATATAACCAAAAACGAAATACAAATGGCACACTCTAAAAAAAATGTTTATTAGTAGACTGTTTTGTTTTAAAAATTATCAATATGATTATTATTACGCTATTATTATTGGTCGTGGTGTCCAAAGTGCACCTTCCGCCGACGGTTCTCTTGAAGTAGCAAAAGCAGATCTCGAAGGCTATACTATTGTAAGTGCTTAGGTCTGCTGCACCTGAGGTAGTTCGTTTGGTACCAAACTGCTTTTTAATGGTGGAAAGAAACAAAGACACAAAATTTCTGAGATATCAGAGCACATGAAAGTGCA
This sequence comes from Dermacentor silvarum, assembly GCF_013339745.2. Lineage (NCBI taxonomy): Eukaryota > Metazoa > Arthropoda > Arachnida > Ixodida > Ixodidae > Dermacentor > Dermacentor silvarum. Next base: position 210,725,683 of record NC_051156.1, on the reverse strand, counting down.
CAAATATCAATACGGAGCCCTACAATATGGGCTCTCGTATCCAAGCTCCGTAATCCATATATTAACCCAATTTGTAAATAATGAAATGCCGTCTAATTACAGTGTCTAACAGTAATGCCTTGGAACATGTCCTGACAATGTACTAAAATGGTCCTCCAATTATGTACCTGGTATGTTCACAGTATCTACTTGGGATGGCCAAATGGACCTAATCAGGCGCCTTTTAGGATTAGTGCAGGACATCCTTAGGGATGTTTGAATGTCCTGATCTCAACATCCCAGAGAATTACTGAGGATGCCTTTGCATTGTCTGGGTATTTATCGGATTTACAACTAGTCTCTGGTTATATGTAACGTCCGACAAGTGTTTGTTTACTTATTTGCAACATGGAAACAGATAATTCCATTCTTCTACCCACTGCACCTTAAATATATTGTATTTCATTTCCAGCGGCACACCAGGGCAAATGTCGGCGGTGCGCCGCCAGCAGCCGCCCGCTGCGGCCTTACGGGGCACCCGACACAGCGATGGCATCTGCCAGGCGACCGCCGGCGCCTGCTGCGGTGCTACCGTCGGTCAGGCGGCCCCCGGTGCAGCAGCCCTTCGAAGTGGCCGTACTACGAACGCCTTTCATGGTGCTTCACATGCCGCCCGCAGAACTGCCGACTGGACCGCAGCCTACAACACAGCAACAGCCACCGCCGACCTCAATGCAGACGGCAGCTCGCTAGATTTGCTGCGTGGAACCGCAGTCGCAACCGACGAAAGTGCGTCGCGGGCGAGCAGAAGTAAAATTGATGCGAAAGCGCATAATAGCACGTGTTGCTTTCACGTGCAAGCTTGACTTCTCTTCAAGCGCGGTTTTGGTCAGTACTTGGGATAGCTGTTTCCATGTGGGTGCAGCAGGTACGAACACACCGCAGGGACTGTTTCATCTCGTGACGATATAGTTTAGGTACCACGTTTTCTGGCACAGCCGCAGTGGACGAAGCAACCGGGGGTAGGGAGCTGTAAACCTAACATGGTGTCCGGTGTGCCATGCGCCAAGTAGTATGCAACAGCGGCCAGAGAGTGAACTGATGAAACTAAATGCATTGAAGGGGTTGCTTTGTCATTACTGCACGAGCATGATGGGAATAGAAGGAAAGTTCCAGGGAGTTAGCGACAGACATATTTATTGCCTTGTAATAGCACACTAATAATGGCTCCCAATTAATATTAGCGTGCAAAACGGATGAACTTTTACCATTCTAGCCATGATCACTTCCAGGGTGCCAGGTATTACACCAAGATTAAGGTACAGTTGATTGCTCTAGATTGCATCTGTATTATCAGCGTAATGCTAAAGATTCAACTCATTGCTAGCGCACATGCATACAAACATTATGGTTGCAATGGTGATTTAATAAAGATGCGCTTTCACTCACTGAGGAAGTCAATAAAGTTTGCATGATCGTACGCTTGCCTGATTTCATTCATTTGAAATGGTGACAAAACTGCATGATGCATTGCGGAGTAATGATGCTAGGCACGATGAAAATTAAAATAGTGCAGCTTTCTGACTAAGCTTTACTAGCGCAAATATGTGCCTACTAACCACAATACTTCTGGGCTTTCTGTTCTTCAAATATCTAAAAAAAAATGTCAGTTTCGCCCAAAAGGCTAAGCACTCATTACGAGAAGTAAGGTTCCCGTAGTTTTATTGGCCGTATAAATTTCAGTGAACATTCACCTACTAATTAAATTAACAAGCATGGTGTCAAGCACGCACAGGCAAACATGAACAGATATCACTAAATGACTGCGAAAACTCGTTGTCACAACACTGGCGCGAGAAGAGCGCCGGCAACGGCGAGCAAACGAAGTAACGAGTCTCAGAAGCTTGAGATTCCGTGACCCTCAACGTGCACGGGAAGACAGCGCACCTGAAACCACCAGCCATCTCGGCTTGCCAAGAGTTTGCACCTGCCGCAGATAACTTCCAAAACAGGGTGCAGGGGGCGCTCAGCTGTGCCATGCACTGTCACTGTCAGGCTAGAGAAGAAGACACGCTCTCGCATGTGGCCCCCTTCCCTCTAGTGTGCGCTGCATCACGTGACCTCAAACATTGCGTGCACATCAAGCCACCAACCTTCTCAGCTCACCTCTGAAATCTCCTTAGCATACAGCACGCAATGTTGTGGCACGTTATACGGAAAATCGCGGCGACACCGACTGCGAAAATTCGCATGGACAGTCTATGTAATTGCTATTGCAATAAAATGCTGTTCATTTATAAAGCACAAATGCCTCACATTTATAAAGTCTGCATCCATATAATTGTTATTGCAATAAAAAAGCTGTTCATTTATAAAGCACAATTGCCTCACATTTAATAAGTCTATCAGTCGAAATTATAATGAACTTTGAGAAGTCCAATTATTGTTAATGTAAAAAAAAAAGAAAGCAAAGCTAACAGCACATTGCACTTTGGCAAGGTTTAATGTGTTTTAATATAGATAGTCATGTAATTCTGTTCTCTGGTGCTTATAGCAATGCACCGGCAGTTGCTGTGAATCTGTATTAGCTACCTTTATCTGCAATTAATGTTTTTGGTTTGGCATGGCGTTTTTAAATAATGGATTACCATGCATACTGCACACTACTGTCCGCCTGCAGGTCCACTGATGCTGCCTTCCTTGCCTCATGGCATTTGGTCATCTATAGACCTCCCATGTGACTACTATAACATGATCGCAGGCAGCACACATTTGATAGATACAAAAACAAACACGAGTGCTTCTTTGCTCCTGTGTGCATGTCAAGTTCAGGTTGTCTGTACCCATGGAATCGTAACAAGTAGCCCGATTGCATAGCTCAGTGCAGTGAGCAAGATGGACACAGAATAGTGATTACAAGTGTTGTACTCGATCATTCCTGATGATATATTTCTGAACAGCTCCATTTCAGTTTCTTAGTAAATTTCAAAATGACTAGTTTGAAGCTGCTGCAAAATGCTTATTGTGCTGAGGCAGAGGTGAAATTGAGAGAGGGGGGCTGTATGGGGTGTGGCCAAAAGTTGGGCCCCCTTCCTGGGAACTGAAGGTCACACAAGTACAGGTGCATAGCCAGGAAGGGGAGCTCACCATACACCCCTCTTCTTCCCCCGTGTTTCCTGTGTACCAGGATACCACCTGCCCCCTCACCCCCAAAAAACTTTCTGGTTACGCCTCTGCATAATTTGTACCACTACTACTCTCAACAGATTGTCGAAGTTAAAAGTCAACAGTCAAAGTCAACATTATAAGGCACTAGGAACAAAGTGTGACAGCATATGGGCAATTCTGTGCAGAAAACAGCCCAAAGTTCATCAGAGTAGCAGGAAAACACAAAACAGTGATATCATTAAAAAAACTTGACTTCATTCTCACAATCATAAAAACAAAGCTAGAAGCACAGCAACAAACAATCACTTCATTTATCACTTCACAAATTCACTGCATGCTAAAATGTATAAATAAAAGACAAGGCAAATACAACATGGTTAAGTTAAAAATTGCAAAAGGTGCATTTGCTCAATTCATTTGCCAAGATCGGCAGCTCATGTACAAAATCTCATTTTATTAACACAGCGAAGTGTAGCTTGCAATTGCAAACGGCAACACAGTTTCAATCTTGAAATGAATGGTTCGACTGCATATACTGGACATTGTACTGCCACCTCTCTCCATAGACTGGTAGAAGCTAAAGAACATAGTATTACAGCTTTGCTCAAGTAAACATAATGCTGAAAGAATAAAGCATGTCTAGACCCACTACTACGATAGCAGAGACCAATGGGTAAATATAGCTACAATTGTGCTTTTATCAACATGCAGTTCTACATATACAAGCGCTGCACAGTCGTATTCTTTTCCACAGTGCACGTACACAAGAGGGGCTGTTGTTTCCAAGTACAACAAGTTGCAAATTTCATTGTACCAGGAGCCATTTTAATTTGCACATAGTGATACATTAATGCTTCGGCTACACAGCTGCTATAGCCATGCCCTGCTTCCACCAGGCACTATGACAGAGAAGGAGCCACTCAAGAGAAAAGAGGCAGTTCACCAGCTCGAATGCATTCATCTATCCATTCACTATCCACTTCCAACACTTCCTCCGAAGTATTCATGTCATTCAAATCAAAGTCGGAATTACCAACTTCCCCATCTCCTAGAGTGTTCAGAACTTTACCACCATGCAATCTAATAATTAATCTATTTATTTTACTATCCTCGCTCAATCTCAATGTGCAGTTTCTGAATAGGCCCCACGTTGGCCGAGGGTCAAAGTTCTCCTGCTCAAAATTAAAAATGAACCCTGGTAAGTCATCAACATGGTTCCACGCCTCTTTGGGAATGGTTGCAAAGAGTTCCTGCAAAGAACTTGCAGTCACAGGGGCCGTGTAGCTATCACCATATTCATCAAACAAGCTCTTCAGCCGGTTTTCTGTCTCAGTGCAGGAGCACCACAGGTCTGCTGGCTCCCATGGCCGAAGCTCAGGGGAATTGAGAAGTGCAAGAAACTTGTCTGCTTTAACGACATCCCATTTTCCTCGATTGATGATACTGCGTGCTCTGAAGTTTAGCTTCTCTGCAACAACACAAAATGTTTCCTTGCTGGGATTTTGGACGAAGGTGCCTCCCAATTCATCGACCTGGACTTCCAGCTCCTGCTTTGTGACATCTCCACAGCCTGTCAGAATGCACAGCTCCTTTCCCTGAAGAATACTTCGCTTCTTTACTGCACCAGATAAATTAGCTGGCCGAAAGTGTGTGCCTAAAGATACCTTGACACTGGCTCCGATGCGCCTCTTTTTTGCTGGTGAACCACCATCATCCTCATCATAGCCAACTGTGGCAGTAGCCAGTTTCCCACCCGCTGCCTTCTCTAGTTCACAAAAGCTCTGAATACGACAGCACATCTTGCCAAGGCTTATCATGGCGAATGGCAGCCACACGAGGAAATCTCAATGTTATACCTGTCCTGAACTGACTACTGCGAACGAGCTCCGAAGCTTTTATCTGAAGTACTACAGAGTCTGATGGCTCGAGGTATAAGTCTGGTTTTTCTTTAAGGCCTTGTGCAAGTACAAGCTTTCCTGGAGGTTTTTTTGGGTCATAAACTTTCCATTTTGTTGTCAATTTGGCAAGCAGGTCATCCAGTTCTTTCATGCTGTACCCAGAGCCCACCTTTGCTACCGACCAGAAAGACCGTGGCATACCATCGTCGTCGCGATCTCCACTGGCGACACCCAAGAGAAAGTGAGAGACAATACCACTGCGACGCCCTTCTCCGAAATATCCACCGAGAATAAGCATGTCTAGATCTGAAACTAAGTTGTCCACATACTCTGGCTTGAGTTTCAGCCAGCCAGCTCTCCTTGCATTAGGTTTGTAACAGAAGTAAGCCTTTTTAGAACAATGCCTTCTTCTTGGTCTTCAATTGCTTGGTTTAGAAGACGAACAGCATCATCTCGTGTCGAACCCTTCTGCCTTTTAGAGATCAGTATTCTGCAGGAACTTCCAATACAGCCTGATCAAGAAGCCCGACTCTCTCCTGAAGAGGCTGTTGGTGACTACCTGTCCATTCAGGAGGAGTATATCAAAGGCCACAAAGCAGGGCTGTAATGATGAACTCTCTGTTAAACTTTTTACGTCTACATGAGAACCTTTTGAAACAAGACGATCATTCCTGGGGTCATATCCTATTACCTCTCCATCTAAGATGCAACTTTTTACATGGCTTCGAAATGACTTAGCTATGTACTGTGTCAAAGATCCTTCATCAGCAGTGGCTCCGAAGCCCGAACTGTAGTCGTGGCTGCGCCGTGTGAAGTACCTGCAATAAGAACAAGGAGTCAGAATTAAATGCAGTCAGAGTCAACAGAGATGGCAATGCTTGAAGTTCTCAACCACAGCTGCTCACTTTCTAAGCACTGTTACAGCTGCTGCCACACTAACGTACGAACTCAAACAAGACAAAGGTTCACAGAAAGATGAGGACTTGAAGTAATCAACAATGGTTGGACAATCCATGTTTTTGGCTAAAGCCAACATTCTTAAAATAAAATTGAATTGTCATTAGGGCAACAACTTCAACACTCAATAAAGCATTTTTGTCCTGATGGTGACAAGTTCCCTTGTCGAAACTGTAGCGCCAGCCTTAAGCATCCATTGTTCGACCTAGGGGAGGCATTCTTGAACAACCACTTTAAGCGACAATATCCCTTTCGTGTGATCTAGTGCTCAACCAACTAATAAGCGCGCACTGAAAGAGATATCGGCGAAAGTGACCACCATAGATTATGTCTCCAATGTTGATCAACATATAAACCGTAAGGCAAAAATCATTCATCCCCCATCTTCATGTTCTGGAGAACTGTACGCATCAACGTACCTGAACTCTGAGTCATCCTTGTGCACCTGCAGCCGCTCGCCATCAACTTGGTCTCGGCAAAGAAGGCTCGTGATTCAAGAGACGCTCGACAGAACGAGGCTCCGCTCTTTCGGCCAGCATTGGTCGCACGGCATTGAACAGTGTGACCTGAACAACGTGCTGCCGAATTTTGGGTCTTTCAGTTCTCGACAAATCTTCGAGAGGCTGCTGCTGTTGTCAAAAACGTCCTGCGCGTCCGGATGATAGCAGGAAAGGATACTCCCTTCGCTCATGCCCATTTTCATCTCCTTTAGAATCATTCTTACCAGCCACTTTTGCTCTGCGGCAGAAGTACGGCGCAGCAGCGTGCATAGCGCATCTCTCGTCCGTCGACTGCCTGCGGCGCCACCGTGAGCGTGTGCATCAGACACTTCATCCAAAAGCTTGATTGACGTCGGCTATGGTGAGCGTCCCC